>NC_134485.1:302389321-302689321 GCF_040206685.1 Ascaphus truei | reverse complement strand
GCACCAGTTCCAATAATTGTGAGCCATTCCAGCGACATTCATGTGGAAACATTATCTTACACTATATTAGTGAAAGCACTGTATGCCTGTCTGGATGTCCTGTGTCCCTAGGGGAAATCTCATTGGTCCCTTGGCCCGCCCGCCCCCGCACACCTCTCATTAGCCTGAGGCGGAGTGACGGGCCAACACACACACACACACACACACACACGCGCACACACACACGCGCACCCCCCCCCCCCCCAACAACACCCTCTATCAGCACACGTACCCCACATCGCCGCCGCCAGACAGCAGAAACAGAACACTAACACCACCCCTCCTGCCACCACTCTGCGGGACCTCACAAACAGCCCGCTCACCCCCCCTCCCCTCTTTTTCTCCCCCCTCTTTCTCCCCCCCCTCCCCTCTCTTTCTCCCCCCCTCCCCTTCTCCCCCCCCTCCCCTCTCTTTCTCCCCCCCTCCCCTTCTCCCCCCCCTCCCCTTCTCCTCCCCCCCTCCCCTCTCTTTCTCCCCCCCCTCCCCTTCTCCCCCCTCTTTCTCCCCCTCCCCTCTCTTTCTCCCCCTCCCCTCCCCTCTCTTTCTCCCCCTCCCCTCTCTTTCTCCCCCCTCCCCTCTTTCTCCCACCTCCCCTCCCCTCTCTTTCCCCCCCCTCCCCTCTCTCTCCCGCCCCCTCACCTCTTTCTCCCCCCCCTCCCCTCTTTCTCCCCCCTTCCCCTCTCTCCCCCCCTCCCCTCTTTCTCCCCCCCTCCCCTCTTTCTCCCCCCCTCCCCTCTTTCTCCCCCCCTCCCCTCTCTTTCTCCCCCCCTCCCCTCTCTTTCTCCCCCCCTCCCCTCTCTTTCTCCCCCCCCTCCCCTCTCTTTCTCCCCCCCCTCCCCTCTCTTTCTCCCCCCCCCCTCTTTCTCCCCCCCCCCCCCCTCTTTCTCCCCCCCCCCCTCTCTTTCTCCCCCCCCCCTCTCTTTCTCCCCCCCCCTCCTCTCTTTCTCCCCCCCCTCCCCTCCCCTCTCTTTCTCCCCCCCCTCCCCTCTCTTTCTCCCCCCCCCCCTCCCCTCTCTTTCTCCCCCCCTCCCCTCCCCTCTTTTTCTCCCCCTCCCCTCCCCTCTCTTTCTCCCCCTCCCCTCCCCTTCTCCCCCCTCCCCTCTCTTTCTCCCCCCTCCCCTCCCCTCTCTCTCCCCCCTCCCCTCCCCTCTCTCTCCCCTCTCCCCTCTCTCTCCCCCCTCCCCTCTCTCTCCCCCCTCCCCTCTCTCTCCCCCCTCCCCTCTCTTTCTCCCCCCTCCCCTCTCTTTCTCCCCCCTCCCCTCCCCTCTTTTTCTCCCCCCTCCCCTCCCCTATCTTTAGTACAACTTGAGATAGTGCAAAAAAAAAAAGACTTGATTAGTTAACAGTTTTTTGGTCTAAAGTAACCAAGTTAATATCCACTCACACATACGCAAGTACATGACACCACGCTCAGCCTGGTTCTGCTTAGAGTCTTATGGAAGATTACAAATCACCCAGTACCAGATCTTTTTTTGCGCTATTCCAACTTTCCCCTTTTTTAAGATGACCATATGAAGTGGCTGTTAGAATACTTCATCCTACAACCGGGACAAGCTGCAGAGATCTTGTATTATAATTCACTATTAATAAAGGTCACCGTGTGGACCTAAACATTCATCCTTTCCCATGTCCTGTAGGTGCATGTATGTTCCATACCTATTCCCTCTATAATTTACTATTCATGGACTCTTATAGACATTGTTCTTTCTTGAGCTCACACTCACTGTTTTTTGATTTGTTAAATATCACAATGCATCTATATAATTATTTGATTTTGTATGATGCATTTTCCAATTTGACAATCTGATTGCAACAGAAAAAATTCTGCTTAATTTTAGATTTCTTGTGTGTTTCAACAGGAATAATTACAAGATTAATGAATGATTTATTTAATATGTATATGCTTATCATTTATATATACTATATTATCATCGTTTATTTGTAAAGCACCAACATTTTTCGTAGCGCGGTATAATGGTGGTGCATAAATTTGCTAATTACATAAGTATAAGTTACATACAAATAAGGACAAACAGGTACAAAGAGGTAGTGAGGGCCCTGCTCGTGAGATTATGTATGTGATACCGTTCTGCGGCTAACTAAATGCTTTTATTTGTGCGAGCTTTCGAGATACACTGATCGCTTCTTCCAGCGATGTTAAAAACAGTGCATCTTGGACTGTATCTGTGACTGAAGCCTATCCCTCCCCCCTGTGGAGTATGTGATTTGTGACTTAAGGTGTTAAATGGTCCCTGAATGTTAGTGATGTAAGAGTGAGTGTGTGTGTAAATATAAATTTATAAAGCGCCCACAGTGTATACAGCGCTTTACAAAAGGTGTGTGTGGAGTGGGAGTGTATACCAATGGTGTGGGTAGGTGTAGAAATGAAAAAGGTTGTCGCATTACTATTAGAGTGTGTAGATACTATGTGGCCAAAATTGGTATATAGGGAGATATATATATATATATATATATATATATATATATATATATACACACACACACACACACACGCATACATACACACATACATACATTGGACACACACCCGTCAGGACAATCTGTATGCTTTGTAAATGGTACTAGTATATACTGTAAAACAAAAAGAACGATTCCTGCACTCCTACCAATTAGGATAAAATAAAATAATAATCTCCTGAAAAAGGGTAATTTTGTTAGACCCTTTGGCCAACGCATTTATAAGCCTGCATGCCACGACAAGGCATACCCGTATGCAGGGACCTACACTGAATATATGTAATAATTGTCCCTTGGACTGATGAAAAAATGTGTGGAAGCCCTGAAGGGGTTAAATAAAGCATAAGCTTATGTGAGTAGTGCAATTAAAATCTGGCCAAAGCCAGTAACATAGTTACCTTACTGTAGAGGTAAACGGTCGGTGCACATTTCCCTGGTGTGAATATAATAAAACTTACACATATTTCTTTCTGTCAGCCTTATACTGCTGGGAGAGATGTGAGGGGGGGCTGGGAGAGATGTGAGGGGGGCTAGGAGAGATGTGAGGGGAGTTAGGAGAGATGTGAGTGGGGATGGGAGAGATGTGAGTGGGGATGGGAGAGATGTGAGGGGGGTTGGGAGAGAAGTGAGGGGGGTTGGGAGAGATGTGAGGGGGGTTGGGAGAGATGTGAGGGGGTTGGGAGAGATGTGAGGGGGGTTGGGAGAGATGTGAGTGGGGATGGGAGAGATGTGAGGGGGCTGGGAGAGATGTGATGATGATGGGGAGGACTGGGGGAGTTCTGATGATGATGAGGAGGACTTGGGGAGATCTGATGATGAGGGGGAGAAGCTGATGATGATGAGGGGGAGAAGCTGATGATGACAAGGGGGAGAAGCTGATGGTGATTTTTCACTATGAATGGGCGGTAAGGTGAGAGAGAACCGGTTGCTAAAATTTCTGAATCCCAGCACTGGAGAAGGGTGGGGATGGATGTGAGAGAAGATGGGGGGGGGTAGGGGGGATGTGAGAGAGGGATGGGGGGGAATGTGAGAGAGGGATGGGGAAGGAGGGTGAGAGAATAGTGAGGGAAGGTGTGAGGAGTGCGGCAATGTGAGAAGTTGGCAGACATCGAGAGTGGTCTGGAGGGGAGAGAGTGGTCTGGAGGGGAGAGAGTGGTCTGGAGGGGAGAGAGTGGTCTGGAGGGGAGAGGGGGGATGGAGAGGCGGTGGGGGGAGGGAGAAAGGGTGGGGGTGGTAGGGAGAAAGGATGCGGGGGTAGGGAGAAAGGGTGGGGGGGAGAAAAAAGGGGAGGGGGGGCATATGTTGAGGAGAAGCATGTGAGAATAACATCATGTAGATATGCCATGTGTCAGCAACAGCAGTAGCAGTACAAGTAAATAAAGTACCAGTGTATTTATTAAGCAAAAGTTATTCTTATTAGTTGCATTAGTGATGTTATTGTTGCTCTTTATGATTGCTTAAACTAGCAAACATGTAATGAACGCTGACATCTACTGTGGCATATAGCCGTACTACTATGTTTTATTTTTGTATTTTGAAAATGTATGACCCAAATGAAGTATAATGAAATCTTATCAGGCCCCTCATAAGAAATTAGTTTTACACCCCTGTTCAAACTACTAGTGGTGTCCTCCAATATTAGGCATTTAACTACAAATACCAGTAGATTAGGTTATATTAAAAAAAAAACAACAAAAAAAACCACATGCCCCAACCTTTGCTCTATTGATCCAGAGTAAGCAAAACAGTGGCAAAAAAAAAAGAAAGAAGTTAATTATTTGAGACAGTTATGTCTACAAATTCTTCCTGAAACAGAAATGACAATTCCCCCTATCTCCCTGCATCCATGCTATATTTTTTTCAGCATATATATAATATAGCGATGAGAAAGGGAGGAATGAGGGGGACATGAAACACTTCATATACCTTTCTATTTGATTGTAAAGGTACAATACAATAAGTGCACACAGGATTATACTTGGGTTCAGAGAGATAAGATTGAGGGTAAAACAAATAAAATGGTAAAGCGGTTTTAAAAAAAAATTGCTTTGATAATCAGGATCTGACATTGTGAAGATTCCCACGGATGCCAAATCCATCCATTTAGTAAACTACTGAGACGTTCCATGAAATTAACCTCCTTATTTTTGTAAAACCATAGTCATAGGTTCTTTCGGTTTCCAGAAATTCGTGATATATTCTCGGCCACCAGACGCTCTATGTGAAAACATTTAGGTATGTCTTGGGACTTTTTTTTAATGTTCTGTGTAAAGGTAAGCAGGACCTTTAATATGTATGCCCAAGAATTTTAAGGAACAAGCTTTCCAACGGTAAGAAAAATAAGATTTAAGGTGGTCTCAGTGGTTTGATGTATTTCTATAGCGAGAGTCCCTGTTTAAGTAGAGTTCATTTTAAAATCTGATATTGTACTAAAGGTAGAGTTATTTTTGTAAATTTGGTAAGGAAATAAACAGATTTGTTAAAAGGATGTCTTCAGTAAATAAACAACTTATATTCAGTTTGTCCCAATTTAATTCCTGAAACATCTGAATTCTTCCTTAAACCTATAGCGAGGGGTTCAATAGCCAATGCAAATAACTAGAGGGAGAGGGGGCATTCCTAGCGAGTACCATTTGATAGGGAGAAATGCTCTGAGAGAAAGTCTGCTGCATTAATTAAGACACACCATATAATTATAATATACTAATAAGGCAGATATCACCACTAAGAATCCTTCATTGAACCCATAGGCCCTTAAAGTTTTTAACATCTATTTACAATTGAATCTGTCAAAAGTTTTTTCTACATCTAAGGCCCGGGCCATAGAGCACTCAGGCGTGCTGAGCCGCGCTGAACAGATGCAGAACGCCCCTGCATCTGCTATCAGCGCGGCTATAGTTTCTCCCTGCTGATGCGCGCTCATGCGCGCTGAGGAGGAGAAACTCTTCCCCGAGCGCCAAACTGATATATTTGGTGCTCGGGGAAGTGGAGGAGCGGTCACGTGACCGCTCCCATCCAATGGGGCTGCAGCCGGTTCCCTGCAGAGCCGCCATTACCAGACAGAAGACAGAAGGCATTGTGTGTGTTGTGTGTGTGTGTAGGAGGGGAGAGGATGATGCCCCGATCGCTGTCCTACTTCTGCTCCGGTCCCTGCCCCCCTTCTGCTCCGGTCCCTGCCCCCCTTCTGCTCCGGTCCCTGTCTCCTGTGTGTGTGTTATGTGTGTGTCTGTGTGTGCATTGTGTGCCTTGTGTGTGTGTGTGTGTGTGTTTGCATTGTGTGTGTGTATGTGTATGCATGTGTGTGTGTCTGTGTGTGCATATGTGTATATGCATGTATGCATGTGTGTGTGCATCTGTGTGTGTGTGTGTGTGTCTGTGTGTGCATATGTGTGTATGTGTGTGTGTTTGCATTGTGTGTATATGTGTATGCATGTGTATGCATGTGTGTGCATGTGTGTATGTGTGTGTGTGCATCTGTGTGTGTGTGTATGCATGTGTGTGTGTATGTGTATGTATGTGTGCATGTGTGTGTGTCTGTGTGTGCATGTGTGTGTGTGTGTGTGTGTGTGTGTATGCATGTGTGTGTGCATTGTGTGTGTGTATATATATGTGTGTGTATATATGTGTATTTGTGTGTGTGTGTGTGTGTATATATATATATATATATATGTGTGTGTGTGCATTGTGTGTGTGCATTGTGTGTGTGTGTATATATATATATATATATATATATATATATATATATATAATGTGTGTATGCATGTGTGTATGTGTATGTGTGTGTGTGTGTTTGCGTGCGTGCGTGAATATATTTATCAAAGTTGCACAATGTTAATAAATAATTTATTCTCACGTCTTTTTTTTTTAATTTTTAAAATATTATATAATATACACACACACACACACACACACACACACACACACACACACATTTCCCAGTGACACACAAACACACAGAACACTTCAAAGTGACACACACACACACTGACAGCTACCAAGTGACACACACACACACACAGTGATACCCGCCTCCCAAGCGCGCTTGCTGTCTCCTCTGTCAGGACAGCAAAAAGCTCCTGGTAGCGCGAGCGTCAGCAAGCGAGAGCACTGCTCAGCGACGCTCAGTGCACTATGTCCGAGGCCTAAGGAAAGGAGGACCATGGGCATCTTTTGGGAACATGCATAAGGAATAAGGTTGACATTTCTCCTAGTGTTATCTGCTGCATGTCTCCTAGACGCAAATCCCACCTGGTCAGGGTGGATCAGAGATGGAAGTATTTCTCCCAACCTAGTTGCTAGAATATTGACGTATAATTTTATATCTGTGTTAAGTAAATATATTGGTCTATAGTTGGAGCAAATAATATATTTTCTCTCTTTAGGTAGCATGACTATCGTTGTCTGCAGCAGTTATGAAGGGATTTTGAGAGCGACATACAGTTATTAAACATACGAAAATGAGGCGCTAATAAATCTGCAAATGTCTTGTAATATTTGTTAGAATAGCTGTCTGGGTTGGGTGATTTATTAAGTTTAAATTCTTTTATAGCTGAGGACAGCTCTTCTAGGGATATCGGAGCCCCCAATTTAGTCGGGCCATCGCCTCAACCGTTGGAATAAGGATATTGGTAAAAAATTAAATACAAATCTCTATAAAAAGGTCTGATCTTGTAGTGTTCAGTTTCATTGGCGACACCGTCAGCAGTAGTTAGATTATACAGCTTTAGTATTGTGTAAAATTTGTGTTAATAGTACATGCGTTATAGATTAATTAATCTTTTTAGTTTCTAATAGAAGTTGATCTATTTTTATTTAAGTTCTTCTTACGTTTATTAGCCAGAAGTTTTTCTGCTTCATTACCTTTGGTATAGAATTTTTGTTTTGTCCATTTAGTGATTTTTCTTTTTTTTACAAAAGGAGAGTTAAGTTGAGTTCTGACAGAAGTTATTTTGTTTGTTAGTTATTCTGAGGTGGATATTTTATTTAATACTTCAAGTCTGTCTAGTTCTTTTTGGAGTCTATATGTTTCTTTTTATCTCTTCTTTTTAAGTAAGGAAGAAACACTAATTACCCCATATAAAATATTTGTGAGCCTACCAAAATGTAGTATCTTCAACTTCTGGGGATTTATTTAGAGTGATGTACTGTAATAGCTTTGTGTTCAGGTGTTCTACATTACTGGGGAACTCTAGAACTGAATTGTATAGATTCCACTTTGATTCCATTTTAATCAGGGTTCATTCAAAGTAATATTTATCGGAGCATGTTCCGACCAGGTGATTAGGTCAATTTTGACATGAAGAGACAGTAATAATGTAATATCTATAAAGATATACAGATGTAGCATCTTGTATGTATCAGCTGCCGTCGAGCATTTGCTGGTGCACAGTGTAGTCGATCCTAGACTAAAAAGAATGTGGTGCAGAAAAGAAGGTGTAATAGCTTTCCCCTTGGTTTACTATACACTTCTCCAGGCATCAACAACAAATATGTATTTCATAGTGTTCTCAGAAGTTCTAGAAATTTGTTTGTTTGATTTCCAACAAATACAAATATCACTTGTTAGCACATTCACATCTCAGACAGATCTGAAACCCTGCTTTTCACCATTATCTTGTAGCATACAAAGCTTCCACTGCAGCCAGGGATTATGGGAAATGACATGTAATGAGCACAGTGTCACAGTGTTTGCTTCTTATCTGTTTTAACATGGTGCCCTGTAAGCTTATGCCTGTCATGTTACACAGCTTTGTTAACAGCCTGGGTTAAATAAGTGTACAGTCAGTAAATCTACTCACAGACAGCTCAGGGTTAAATTAAATGATGTACAGTACTTTGAAAATAACAAGTATCTCTTGCATGCAATTAGTTAGTAGTAGCCTTGCCTTTCTTAGCAGATTATTACTGAGCAGAGATCATTACATTCATATAGTTCAGTCCTCCATTATGAGAATTATGCACTGTTCCCTTCAATCTATACCTGTACTGTATATATGGCATCACATTGAGAGGGGAAAAATGGACTCTAAGTGAAACATTGATGAGAGGTGTTTTAGTGTTTGTAGTTCTGCATTTCTGACAGTGGAGGTAAATTATAGCTGTTAAGAAAATTATGTTTGCAGCGTTAACCAATTAGTGGTATTTGAATATTTATGATTAATTAGTACTTCAAATTAAAAGTGCATTTAAACTAGTAAAGAATATTGTTTGGTCAGATTCTTTAGGGAAAAAAGACCCCTGGTGGCTACATCCTATTTACAATTAAGGGGAAAACTGCTGTGTAGTCATTTATCGCTCAAGACTTCAAAGATGTGAGCTGCTGAAATGTATGTTTAGCATCTACAAAAAGCTCAGGGAGTTTTTATTCTAAGTTAATTAGTACAATGTTATTTCTTTTTTAAAAAGCTGGTTGTTATAGATTAGGGATTAATTCAGTTCAAAAAGGTCTAAAGATCAATGTTATCATCCGAGGCCACTTAGCTATTTTATAGCTAAACGGAACAGCCACTCTACAGACAATATGTCACACATTAAAGATGCATTGTAAGTGTACAACTGATTGCTATTTTATATACGTTAATGAGCTCCACATGTGCCCTGCTGTTTAGACTGAGTAATTTTAAGTGGAAATGAGAAGTTGTCAACATAGAAAGGTCAATGTGCCACACTATTTATGACTTATTTGGCTCTTGCGCTCTCTGTACATTATAGCTCTCACACAGATGATAAAGCAGGCATGAATGCAATCAATCATTGCTGCAGGTCTTACAAAAGCTAAGGTTACCTTTATTGGCACTGCAGATACAAAATGGGTCAAAGCCGAAACACTATGGGCCATATTTACTAAGTAGTCTTCTGCCATAAAGCACCTTCTGACGCTGGAAGACACCTTACAGCTCTTTTAAGTCAGATGGCTGTCAAGTGTCTTCTATCGCACAGCAGATGCTAATGCCAATTATTGACTATGGAGACATAGTATATGGCTCGGCACCTCAAACCCACCTTAGCAAACTTGACACCCTCTACAACTCTATTTCTCGTTTTGTTCTCCAATGCAACTATAACACACATCACTGCGAAATGCTCAAAGAACTAGATTGGTCATCACTCGAGTCTAGGCGCAAAGTTAACCTTTCCTGTCTTGCCTTCAAATTCTTTATGGGCAAGCTACCCAGCTCTCTGAGCAAGCTCCTCATCCCTACCACATGCAGCACCTATCACCTGAGATCAGACTCCAAAAGACTGTTCATGGTCCCAAGGCTCAACAAAGTATCCGGCCGCTCCTCCTTCTCTTACCGTGCACCCCAAAACTGGAACAACCTACCAGAGACTCTTACACCCACTACCAGTCTAAGTTCTTTCAAATCTAAGGCTGTCACACATTTTAATGTGGTCTGTAACTGTTTCATACGCCCATAATACAAATTATCTTTAACTGTGCATGCAATGTCTTGTATATAATGTATACCCTGCTCATTATGTAACTGTATTTGTAAACATGTATTATTTGTCTTAACTCTGTGCACAGGACATACTTGAAAACGAGGTAACTCTCAATGTATTACTTCCTGGTAAAATATTTTATAAATAAAATAAATAAACTGGAAGGCATCTAATGGCATTTGACTGCTTAGTAAATATGAGGCTATATCTGTTCTTTACGAAGCCTAGAAAAACGGGTCCTAAAATCGGCTATTTGAAATAATACAAAATTTACAATGCCAACATTAGTACAGTATTCCATATTAGAATAAGAGAGAAACACAATATGATCTGAGGCATGTTAAAGAGTTAAAACAAACAGAACCAAAATGGTGACCAAAAAGTCACAATTTTTTGTTACATCTTGCCTACTCTGTTTCTTATTAAAGGAGCAGTCTAAGCAACATTTAAAAAATTTTTTTTTTGCAGCAAGGGGTCTCAGGAGCTGAATTGCGTTGATTTAATCTCCAGGGACCCTCTGTTTCCTAAGATATTTACCTCAGTAGCGGGTGCCGGTAGAGGCTCTGGCTGGGCTACAGTAGTTGGGGATATCGAAACAGCGGTTTAAATATCCAATAGAAACCCGTGACGTCATCCTTTGTGGCTTCCTATTCGCCCGCGTATTCAGGACATTTAAACTGAAGATAAATACCAAGTATCTCGGGAAGCAGAGGGTCCCGAAGTTGAATTCAACACAATTGAGCTCCAGAGACCCCCTGATTCAAACCTATATATATATTTTTTTTAAATGTCGCTTAGACTGCTGCTTTAATCAACAGCACATACCAAGTTGTAAAATCTTCTATTTGATATATGGTGATATCGCTATAAAGGTAAATGAGAAACTGGCTACATGATTTAAACATAACTTTCCAACCGTATAGCTTCAGCACACCTGCACAATATCTTCATACTGTGTACTTGTATACATGTGGTTATTTTCTCTGATCATCTGTGCTGTTTTGCCTGGGTGTTCTGCTGTAACACCTCCAAACAGGAAAAGATAACAGCAGCTGCAACAGGAACACAGCCCCCTCCCCCCCAGAATGATTTCTTCGAATTCAAGTGACATTATTCCTCTCAGAACAGCACCAGAAACATAGTGAACACAATGTTTCAGGGAGCTACACCTGACCTGACAAAGGGAGGTTTGGCCGCCTAAAACGTTGTGCTCACTATGTTTGTGGTGCTGTTCTGAGAGGAATATTGTCACGTAAATTGGAAGAAATCCTTCAGTGGTGCTGTGTTCCTGTTGTGACTGCTGTTATCTTTCCCTAATTGAATTAAAGTCAATCCGCTTCACAGAACAGACGGGGAATGTTCAAAAAATGAGGCAGAGGGACTTGCTCACTAACTTTTTTTTTTTGTTGGAAAAGCAGTGTGCGTTTATTGTGAAAAATATCTATATCTGATCATAGAGAAGGTGTGACAACTGATATGAGATTAGCACAGAATACATTTTAAGGCTACTTCTGTGTATGGTAGTCCATGCGGGATTTTTCCATACCTGACAGAGTGAACAATGGAATTGATTAAATATGAAATGCTAGTATTAGTAAAAGCTGCATATCTTGCTTTACCTGGAACAGTCCCAGTATTTAGAGGTTGTATGTCTTGAAGACCCTACTACATTGTACAAATACAGTATATACTATACACCTTGAACAATTCTAGTAGTGAAACAAAAAGTTTAGTAGATCACCAAAGAGATCTGTGTCTTATAAATGGAAGGATGGTATATGCATACTACAAACCAATAAAAAAAAGCTACATTTTGTGTGTTGAAAGACCGATAACTTGGCCAACCCTGATGAAGGCCTCATTTGATCAACACATTGGTCTCTCTACACAATAAAACAGGTTATTACATTGGTAGGTCTGGACTATTATTTTGTATTTCTTGAGAGTACGGAATGGGACTTCAAATTAGGCACTGCAGCTAATAACAGCAAGGGCAGGACAACAGGCAGAACTACAACCAACCTAAATTGGAGTCCAAGAGAGGTGAAAGAGAGACAGCAGGAAGGAATATGGAGAGAGGGAACAAGGAAAGTAGAAGGAGGTTAAAAGAAGATTGGGAGAAGGAAGAGAGGAATTGGAGAATGGAAAGAGG
Source organism: Ascaphus truei (assembly GCF_040206685.1). Taxonomy (NCBI): domain Eukaryota; kingdom Metazoa; phylum Chordata; class Amphibia; order Anura; family Ascaphidae; genus Ascaphus; species Ascaphus truei. The sequence goes on along the minus strand of NC_134485.1, from coordinate 302,677,209 downwards.
CCTAGAAAATGGAGCAAAACGCAAGCAGGAGGGAAATAAGTGAACCGACTGCAGGAATAGAGAGATGAGGAGAGCAAAAGACAAGACAAAAAGCAAAAACGTTTTGGGGCTTAAGTTGAGATGGGTTAAAACTCCATCAGGTTAAAAAAGAGGAGATAAGACAATGACAGAGTCAAACAAAAAGTGAGAAACTTAATTGCATAACGAGGCAGGTTGCATTTTTGATGATTAGAAAGCCCGTTCCCTGCTTTTTTCTACTATCCTTATATCCTCAGTACAAAACCTTGAAAGAAGTGCCCACTAGTGAGACAAAGCAAAAGTGACAGATCTTAAACAGCAGTGCCATACATTTGGTAATTGGCAACGCTATTCAACCAATGAAAAATTGTGGAAATATTTTCATTTAAATGCAGGTCTATTTGCTTCTCTAGAACTACTTTTGGAAGGCATCCGGATCCAGTTAAATGAAAAGTGCTCCAAGTTAAGACACATTAATAAATTAAAGAAAATATATGTGCCATACTAACACCAGGTAGTTTCATGAAACCCTGCAGAGTGTCATGCCATTAAAGTCTATGTGCAAAGATCAAATTCCTACAAAAGGTACATGTAACAAGACTGGAGTCATGTTGCAACAAATTTTACAAAGCTAAAGAAATACACAAAAAAAGGCTAAATAAAATGACAATTGCTGGTGGAAGTTGTGATGTGGAAGTGTCCGATTTGTTTTGAAAGAATATACACGTACAGGTATTTAAGTATTTTTACTATTATTTCCCTTAATGCTTCATTACCGTAACCTGAAAAGACAACCAATGTTTCCTAGCTGGATTTAATTTTGTGTTGCATTCATGCAATTCAAATATAATGTTATGTATTTGTTGGAGCTGCAATAAATCAAGCTTATTTTCTCCCTTTTTTACAATTCATGTGCTTTTTAGGCACTTACTTATGCTAAAAAGACAAATATTCTGACAATGAACTACGATCTACATTTTATACATCAATATGCTTGGTAAGACTTTATTATTTTTAACCGAAAGTGTATATTAAATAACTCAAAAGGTTATGCAACGTGGTGAGTTTGTCAATCCATTAAGTGTACTAAGTGCCATATGTGCTTCAATTAGTTACATCAAAGGATAAATTGTCTATATACTGTACAGTACCAAACTGTATATTTAACAAGTAAAGTATCTTTAAGGCATATCGGTTCAGTACAGGCAGTCCTCACTTTTCCGACAGATTGCGTCCCGCAAACCCGTGTCGGATGCGGGACAGTTGGAAAGTGGGACTCATGTTAATTGGCGGTGGTTTCCATTGGATATGCGAAAACGGGGGCGGATAATGTGTTTTTGGACTGCATTATGCGCCGCCGGAAAAAGGAACATCGTAGAGCAAGGACTACCTATACATACTCTTCCGCTGGAAAAGCAACTGTCCTATAAAAAATGGGTCCCTATACTATAGGTTTCTATATTCCTATGCTAAAATGCATGTAAACTTTACAATTAACCATAATCAATAATTAACTACTTTAAATAAAATGATTAAAAGTGCAATCACGGGTAGTCACCCAGACACCCTACTATTAAGAAATAGTAGAATCCATTTTATATATATATAGGCAATACGATACCGTGTGAGCGAATATCAGAGGCAGCACTCCACGAGGTTGTCAAAAAAATTGTATTTAGTGAGACATCATATCCAATGTTTCGGTCCTCCTCACGGGACCTTTCTCAAGGTGATGTACAAACAGAGTGCAATAGAACACATATAAATACCCTACCAAACCATGACAAACAGGTGCATCACATAATTTAATTCAAATAATAACTTACATGCTGAATGCAGGACCCTCCCATTGCAACCAGACCATCAGGCGTTAACTGAAACGCAATGGTGCTCCCGTCACGTGAAACGCACTCACTGCGCATGCGTAAGTCAAGGGTTATAGGCTATAAGTTAAATTGCCTCCGTCGCGTGTCTCAGAGCCAGGGGGGGCACATGAAACCAAAAAACGCTTATCTGCGCATGCGCGAGCAGTGAGCTGGTGAAGGAAGAGTGTAACTCATGTAAGCTAACAAAATAGCCATTGCGCATGCGCGAACCGCGGGAATTAAATAAATAATAAGCGCAACTGCAGACAGTATGGTCCTTCGCGATCTGAGTCTCTCAAAGCCTAGATGGTGATCGTGATGATTGCTAACTAATGTGGTAGCACATAGACAGTTGTTAAACTTTGTGTGACAAAAGGCTGTATTCAAGGAAGAAGGGAGATAAGCCTCAATGGGCAGAATAAAGGCATATGTAAATGCCTAATGCTGTATAATGTTAAAAAACCACGCATGCGCAGTGAGTGCGTTTCACGTGACGGGAGCACCATTGCGTTTCAGTTAACGCCTGATGGTCTGGTTGCAATGGGAAGGTCCTGCATTCAGCATGTAAGTTATTATTTGAATTAAATTATGTGTTGCACCTGTTTGTCATGGTTTTGGTAGTGTATTTATATGTGTTCTATTGCACTCTGTTTGTACATCACCTTGAGAAAGGTCCCGTGTGGAGGATCGAAACGTTGGATATGATGTCTCACTAAATACAATTTTTTTGACAACCTCGTGGAGTGCTGCCTCTGATATTCGCTCACACGGTATCGTATTGCCTATTTTGTTCATACAGGATTTGCACCTACCTTGATCTACCTGACGGAGTGCCTTGTTCTCATTTATTCAATATATATATACTGTGTATATATATATATATATACAGCTAAACCCCGTTATAGAGCGGTCCTCGGGGGCCACCCGATCCGACCGTGCTAGAACCGGGGTCGCGCTAATTAAAAAAAAAAAAAAATGGCCGCCGCGCGCCTGATTGGGAGGGAGGGAGTGAGGAGGGAAGGAAGGAAGAGGTGGCCGGAAGCCCTACACGTCCCCTAGCAATGGCGAGTCCAGCCGCAACCTGCTCCTTACCTCCCACCACCGGCATCCATTTCCTCCACCCCCCCCCAGGCCCCCACACCTACCGGCCCTCCGCGGCATAGCCCACGTGGCCCTCCGAGTCCCACCCCTCCTCCTGATGCCAGCTCCGCCCCGATCTCAGCAGCCGACACCAAAGGTAGGGAGGGGGAGTGGGAGGTGTGGTGTAGTGTGCTGTGAGAGTGTGTTGTGAGTGCTGTGAGAGTGTGCTGTGTGCTGTGAGAGTGTGCTGTGAGAGCTGATTGCTGTGAGAGTGTGCTGTGAGTGCTGTGTGCTGTGAGAGTGTTCTGTGAGTGCTGTGTGCTGTGAGAGCTGTGTGCTGTGAGAGCTGTGTGCTGTGAGAGCTGTGTGCTTTGAGAGCTGTGTGCTGTGAGAGTGTGCTGCGAGTGCTGTGTGCTGTGTGCAGTGAGAGTGTGTGCTGGGAGTGTGTGCAGTGTGCGCAGTGAGAGTGTGTGCAGTGAGAGTGTGTGCAGTGAGTGCTGGGAGTGTGTGCAGTGTGGTGTGTGGTGTGTGCAGTGAGAGTGTGTGCAGTGTGCAGTGAGAGTGAGTACTGGGAGTGAGTGCTGGGAGTATGTGCAGTGGTGCAGTGAGAGTGTGTGCAGTGAGAGTGTGTGCAGTGAGAGTGTGTGCAGTGAGTGTGTGTGCAGTGAGTGTGTGTGTGCAGTGAGCAGTGTGCAGTGAGTGCTGGGAGTGTGTGCAGTGTGCTGTGAGCAGTGTGCTGTGAGCAGTGTGCTGTGTGCAGTGTAGAGTGTGTGCAGTGTAGAGTGTGTGCAGTGTAGAGTGTGTGCATTGAGTGCTGGGAGTGTGTGCAGTGAGTGCTGGGAGCAGTGTGTGCAGTGAGCAGTGTGTGCAGTGAGAGTGTGTGCAGTGAGAGTGTGTGCAAAAAAAAAAAAAAATTAAAAATGTAAAAAACAAACAAAAAAAAAAAAACCGGGAGCCACGTGAAAACCGCGTTATAACCGAATTCGCGTTATAACGGGGTTCAGCTGTATATAGTTTGAATCTTGTCCACTTGTATCCACTATTGCAGGGGTGCAAAAACTATTTGAGCTGCTCCCCCTATGTTCGCGCCTTCCCTTACCTCTTTTGCCAGGGTCTTGTGACATCATGTCGCCGCGGCAACGGGCGTCAAATGACGCTGCGGCATCATGTAACGTCACGTCACATGACCCTACGGTGTCTGAATCCTCTGAAAGCCTCTGAATCCCGGTAAGTGAAGTTGCAGGGGCCTCATGCAATCCCCCGGCATTTAATTTAAATGCCTTGGGGAAGAAAAATCATGTCAAACATCTGGGTCCCAACACGTTCCGTCACATGTGGCGTGTTACATCATCACGCTTCTACAGGCGGCTGTGTATTGAGCACAAGCGCTAGACTAAGTGGAACATTGTTTCATCTGTTTGAACACTGCCACTTCGTAGTCACTCTCTCCCGGAAGGATTGGGACGGTGTGCATCTACTGCTTGAGTCGTGGACCCAAGAACATCTAACGAGGTGCCTGCCCTCCATTGGGATTACAGAGGTTTGCTGCAGATTAGCACTGTACATAAAATAGATACATAAAAAATGTATCTCTCAAATGCGCAAGATCTTGCTACACTTTGAGTGTGCAAATTTAAAACTTTTATATGACAATAAATGTATAACGTACAACATAAACACATGTATGCTATGCGGCACGCGCCTCTCTTTTATCTCTTCTAAATTTATACATACATATTCTATTATGGACTATTTATCATGGACTATGTTGTTTTAAACTTGTCCTACAGAAAACAAAGTTGGCTATATAGAATTTGGGGGGGGGGGTGGGCATTCTATTATGTCCATGCTCCTGCTTGCATCTGGATGAATCCAACGTCATTGCAAACTGTGGAGCGCTGCAGTGGGACATTCCATACATATGTAGTGTGTTTGTCAGATACTTTGTTGATGTTTGTTGTATATATTGTTCCGTTTTCTATTTTTTTTTTCATCTTCCTTTATTTGACTGATATGGGCTCTTTTGCATTATTTACTTTATCCTAGCAGCATATACAGCTGTGGTTCAGGAGGCGCACCATTGACATATCTTCAGAGGGTATTTGCTATGGGTTTTTTCCACATATTTTGATAAGGATATTCTTTTTAGACAGAAACGTTGATCTATTGTATCAATAAACTACATTTGCTATATTCAAAGGTGTAGAAGTGGTTCCTTCTATGTACTATCATACAATTGTCAACTACTGTACGTGTATCAAGGCATTTAACAAATAAATATCCTTCACCATCTACTTTAAATAAACTGTAAATGTAGTAGAAAAAATGCATGGATTGAGCACTATTTTCTATTAAAACACACCATTAATACTTAATTTCTTCATTAATTGATTATTAGAATTTCTATAATGAAATAGATCACATTAAGAAAGGTAGTAAGGAAACCAAATTGAACCAACTGAGTTTACGTTAAAATTCCCACAGTAAATGTAACTGCTGATGTAAGATTTCTACAACACTGAGCCCCTCAATATAATGGATATGAGTTATAAATATCTCAAACCTCCCATCCATATACTCCCCCCGTTTATAATGATCTTCCCCTCCTCTATAACCATCTCTCACCGACGCTTCACCTGCTTGCCTCACTGCAGTAGAACACCAACTCCTTTCTCTCTATTATACTATTATAAGTCATCTGTCTGAAAATCCAGGAAGTGATATCATCTGGTCCAAAGCTACCACGGGCATCCTGCTTCCTGGCAAATCCTGCCCTTACTCCCCTGACAGGGAATCAGCCTCTCTTTGGCTCTCATTGCCAGCAGTTGCCTCTGGCCTTAAATAGCAGGCAGTTGCTACTAGTCTTTGCTCGTGCAAAGTACTGGTTACCTTCTCCTGTCTGAGCTCTCCCTTGTCTTTGTTTTGCCTGCTGCCTGTCTTGACCTTGGAACTGAATCTGACTACCGCTTGCCTGCCGCCTGCCTCAACCTCAGAACCGGACTACCCTTTGCCTGCCGCGACCTTGGAACCGGACCTGACAACCCTTTGCCTGCCGCGACCCCGGAACGTACCGGATAACCCCTGCATCCCAGGCCTCGGTTGATGTATTACTCCCTACCTCTGCCCTGCGGGTCCGTATCCTCTTTTGCAGTCAGCAACGTTACAACCATATAGTTACACTCCTTTTCTTCTTTTTAGATGCTAAGCTCTTTAGACCTTGTGTTAGACGCTCCTGCTGGTGACGCATCGCGGCAACAAATGACGCCGCGGGTTCATGGGGACGTCAGAGCCAAGGTAAGCGGGGGGTGGGGGGGTGGGGGAGGGGTTGTGGGCGCCAGGAGGGGGGACAGCCAGCAGAGGGATGAAAGGAAAAAAGATTGCACTCCCCTGCTCTATGGGACATTTTGTGCATTATAAATTATAATAATGATCATGTTTAAAATCAGGTCAGAAATCTCTATAAATATACACCTGTCACAGCTAGAAACCACATAAAAAATCAGTTTACCAGTCTATCTAGTGCGAAACGTAGGTTCCTGTACCTGGTTGTAACTGCAAATTCGATGATTTTCCCTAACACACTGATTCATTATATTACAATAGAAATTGAGGCATTATTGATGAGCCCAGCTTTCTTCTAGCTTTGTATAAACATAATATGATAATGTAGAAATAAAGTTTGATTGTGATAGACTGATACAGATAAATGTGCAATATTACTGAATCAAATTCCGGAACTCTTTACACAATGGAATACTTGTCATAGAAACAGAACATTTCTAGGTAAAAACGTATAGAAACACAGAATTATGATCTCCAATTATGGGCTCCATACTTTTGTTACATTTCCCGGCATCCCAAAGTACTGTATGTGGTTACATTTTCTACAGCACCCTGCCAATAAATTGCAAATAAGCAAAATGTACTGTAAATATCCCTATATTCAATATAGCACTATATTCAAAAGCTGATAATGGTATCATAATGTCCTCTTGGGCAAATGTGTTTTTTTACATTAATACAAAACACGCAGTATGTAGGATATACAGTATACACTGGCGACACACTTTATTCGAGCTCGGCTAGTCCCACGAATTCGGGTATACCCGGGTGTATTGAGGTTTGTGACTGTTTTCTGCCCGAGTGCATTGGGTTATTTTCCAGGCAGGGATTGAAGCATTTTATTCCCGCTGGCTGCAATACTGCACAGTATATATATATATACTGCATTACAATTCATGAATTTATGCCATCTGGTAGACACGCGAAGCATTGCAGCCTATTAAATCCTAATCATTATCATTTAACAGATCAGCCGCCCGTCAGCCAGGCATGAACCCAGGCTGGGAAGGCAAACGCAACGGGGCTTGTCAGAGGTGAGGAGCGGCGCATTCCAGGTATCTGCCAGGTACATACTGGGTATTTGCTCGAATAAAGTGTGTCGGTGCAGTATACAGTTTATATAACTTGGTATTTCTTTGCAAAATCTCAAAATACAAAACTGACAAAATAACACGGAGGAGGACAAAAAAGGTGTAGGGACACAGAAATAGAAGGGGAGGGGAATGTGCTTCTGAATTTTAACCCCCTAGGCACCGTATACGGCCATAATATATATTATCTTTAACTGTGCATGCAAGGTCTTGTATATAATGTATACCCTGCTCATTTATGTAACTGTATTTGTAGACATGTATTATTTGTCTTAACTCTGTGCCCAGGACATACTTGAAAATGAGAGGTAACTCTCAATGTATTACTTCCTGGTAAAATATTTTATAAATAAATAAATAAGTATACATGTCACGCATCCCATGCTATTTTCTACCATTTTGTTTCCTCTTTGCAGTGGAGAAAATACAAAATACATAGAGCATGGTAAAAAAAAAATGGTAGTGTAGGAACCTACTGAAAGGGTCTAACTTGGTACATGACGTGGTTGCAGGCTTGAAATGCTTTGTCCAAAGGATTGAACCAAATTACCCATATTTATAAGAAGAAAAAACAGATAGTATTAAACTAAATAATTTGTCATATTGGATGTAGCATTGCTATTTTTGGTCTCTTGGTGTATATATACTGTCACGGCCCCTTTTATTCTCCAACATCTCCGATTTTGTCTGGGTATTTTTTTCGAATGCCACGCACTTCACCGCGTTCATGCCGAGCCAGCGCTAATACAAATACACGCGGCCGCGGCTTTAAATACCGGAACATGCCGCATCAAACACTGCATCTGCCCGCGGTTTTAAAAGTCGCGCTTAAACGGCCGCACGAGGCTAAAGGCGGCCGCCACTATAAGGTCACTATTCTTATGTTTACAAAGAGGGTTTACCTTGACATGGTTGTAGGCTTGATATGTTTTATCCAAAAGATTTAACTAAATGACCCATACTTAGAAGAAAAAACATAGATACATAGAAATGAATTACATAATTTGTCATATTGCTTGCGCATTGGGACCTTTTTTTTTTTGCTGCTGTATATTTAAGGGCACTTTCCGAGTAGCATGCCAACGGATAATCAAATATATACCTATAAAATACTAATGGTCTGGCTTTTGAGCTTGCTAAGATTGTGTACTGTATGTCTCGTTGAACTATGCCTATGCGGCCTATGAAACGTCAGTATTCAAATTCCATATACTGAATCTAAAAAAGATGCACCAGAAATCCAACGTTTTGTGCATAACAGTTGGTTACTTAATTCAATGATGCAAAGCAAGGAGACTATGCAGAAGTATTGTGCTTAGCCTTTCTAGAAAACAGTGCTGGAAAAAGCACTTAACTATAATGCATAAAATATATGTGTATACTCAATGTGATCAAAATAAAATTAATCTAAAACAAGAGTACAAAGAAGCTCACATGTATGTGTGAGGTAGGCAGCCTGATAACGCTGACTGAACAAAGTCAGAAAACATACAAAGAAAACATAAATACAGACCGGCGCCTTGGAGAATAAAGTCCAACAAATATCCAGATACACTGGCAAGAGCTATGCTCCTTGTGGGACAGTCCTGTTCATCCGGTTACAAGGTTGATCCGGATGAACAGGACTGTCCCACAAGGAGCATAGCTCTTGCCAGTGTATCTGGATTTTTGTTGGACTTTATTTTCCAAGGCGCCGGTCTGTATTTATGTTTTCCGTGCTTAGCCTTTCTGCTATACACAATAGGTACTTTGAGGTAAGTAAAATGAAAACAAATATTTTGAAAGGGGACAAATGTCAATTATTATCTTTAAACTATGTATGTTTCTAAGAAATACATTTTATTGTGACACCATCCACTTGTGTGGTTGGAATAAATAAATGTATGTACCTCTGCACTTACCTCTTTTCTTTTCTAAAAGACGTTTTTTCTTTTGTTGCCGCTCTAGTTTCTCTTTTTCTGCCATTTCTTTTGCCAATTTGACACGCTTCTGTTTTTCTTCTGCTTCCCTTCTCCTAATATTTTCTTTTGCTGCTTGCTATGGTAAAGCAAATTAAACTCCAGTTAATTACAGTACATTAACAATAAGAATGAAATATAATCCAAAACAGGGTCTGTCTAAATTGTTTGCACAAAAATCTTTATGCAGTCGCTCTTGCATACCAATAACACCTACAGTAACACTGTATATAATGCAGAATTAGGATTTTAAAGCAATTCATATGCATATATGCTCCTTTAATGTTTTAGAGGTAAATATTTCTCCTTTTACTGTATTATCTGTGTATATTATAATTACAGAGTGCCCACAATGTAGGACAAGACAACAATTCAATATTTTCTGATTGAGCCCTAAAAACCCCTAGAAAATAGCTTTAAAATTCATACAGTATTTTCATCCCAAGAGTTAAGAAAAATGCATGGTTTTATTTTAGATGTGAACATATGTAGAAGTTGAAAAATCTGCTTGTTGTGTTTGCCTCTATTGTAACACAGAAAAATGAAAAAACCTAATAAATGTAACACACCCACATATTTCCTGGCACACCAGGTGTACACATAAAAAATCAATAAATAAAGAAATCAACCATCAGTGCAACCATCTTGCTCAAGTATATTCTCCTTTGTCTCACATTTTAGAATAATAAAAACATTTTAACATTCATTACTATTCCAATTAACAAAGACATTTTTTTATTTCTTTACTTACAATAAGGTCAATAGATCGATGCTCTCCCCTACACGTCCCAAAAATGAGCATGCAGAAATATATGTAATTAAAATTATTATAACTTTCTAACTCGCCTAAAAAAAACTTAATTTAAAAGAGCAGCGTCATATAGCAGAAAGGTTTTTAAACAACCTAATGTAAAATTAGCTTCCTTAGAAAGATTGAAACAGCATTAAAATAACACTTATTTACATGCACCTTGTAAAAAATGGATGTTTCCCTGTTATCCAGGTTCACCGAATTCAAGCATATCCACTACTTATGTTTACTTGCTTGACTACGGATGGCTTCATAATTAAGATACAGGCGGTCCTCGCTTATCCGCCGGAAAATGTCCCGCAAACGACCGTCAGATAACAGACCATCGGATTGCGGGTCCATGTTAATCAGCGGCGGTGAGCTTCGGATAAGCGGTTCCGACGTCGGATAATGTGTCCAGCGGACTGCATTATGCGGTGTTGGATAAGCCGTTCAACGGAAAGCAAACCTTCGGATACTGAGGACAAGTAATGAAAAAAAAAAAAAAGACAACTCACCTCTAGCTTTGAGGACTTAGGGCCCTATTCAATATATTTCAAAGCGGATGTTCGGGTTGTTTTTGGACATAAGTTCCCATTGAAGTCTATGGGGATTTTGGGGCAAAAACAGCGCTTCAGAGTATATAAATTTAACCCCTGACAGTTTCATCGCAAAATGACATTGAATCTTTAGATTGTAAAGAGACCTCCAAAACATTGTTTACCATGGAAAAGTTAAAAAATATATATTTTAAAATACTTATTACAAAAAAAAAAAAGTGTCAGTCAGCTAGATGTAACCTGACAAAATTGCCAGTGTTCTTAGAATAGCCTGGGTCCCCTGGTCCAACCCCCACCCGGTCCACCGCTTACCTCTGCTACAGCAAGGGAACGTGCAGACCGTTGCGGCAGCTAGCAGAGGCGATCAGATCGCTGGAGGCTCCCTCTGCAGGGCGCCACCATCTGGAATATGGTCGCACATGGTAAGTGCACTCGTGCATGTTCAGAGAGCAGCTGCAGGACGGCTATTAACTGGATAGGGTTCCATGGGGACATCAGCCCCCATAATGCACATGGGCTGCTTAACCACATGTTACACCGTAGCCAATAGGGCGTGTACATTACCCTGCAGAAGGGAATAGATACATTTTTCGCGCTAGGAGCACGCCAGTCGGAGCTGAGACGAGGAAGGGGTAGGGTGTGTAGGTCTGTCACCCCTGCACTAGGCCAGAGACCTCCTTAGGCCCTGACTCCCGTAAGTTTGTGGTCACTGCAGGGACAGGCCCGGTAGTTAGGGACACTGCCTCTGTAGTACTAGTGTGAGGGACACAGGCAGGACGCGGCGGCAAACCAGCGATCCGGGACCAGATCACCGCACTGAGAAAGAGAGAGATTATAAAGGTGGGACACTCCTGCTGGACACCACCCAACACAGAGGCGGACTCGTCTAGCACCTTTTAATGGCTAAAATGAATATGCATTTAAGAAGCAATACAAGGATTTGCCACTAATTCTGTAATAGTAGAAGACAAGGAGAACTACAAACATCTTACATACAGATGGAACATGATTTCTAAGCGTTTTAGCAGAAAGCAAATTGCAGGTCAAAGGAGGCTGAACGAGGCAAGACTGCAGTTTGCCACAGTCAAAAGCATACTACACTAATTTCCCATCAGGATTAACAAAGTGAGGGTCCCTGCGCCTGAATGGGACTCCTACTGCGTTAATCACTGTGTGAGTCTGGAAGAGGTGCGCAGAGAGAAGCTGCATCTCCCTGCACAGCTCTTACAGTCTATCGCGCGGTTTTTATTTTTATTGTCATTAAATAGGATTGAAGAACGGGGCCTGGACCTCAGGAAGCAGGGGCCCGGAGCGGAAATTAATGCGGTTCATCTCCGAAGACCCCCTGCTTCAACCCTTTGTAATAAAAATAAAATAAAAACAGCGCAATCTCCTATTACAGCAGTGCAGGGACATGGACCACTTCTGTCTGCTTTCATTACACAGCTCTTATAGACTGGTGGCGGCCCGGTAGGGTTAACACAGTGGAAGTCGCATTCAGAAGCAGGGACCCCCGCTATGTTAATCCCGAAAGGAAATTCCCCCCTGTGCTTCATTTGGCTGTTATCAGGCCCCACTTGGGCCGCGGTTCACCCGTTCGAAGGTCAGGGTGGTGATGAATCGTGCTCCATCTGTACTGTTGTGCAGGACATGCGAGACATGAACCAATGCCTATCCGTCATTCAAGTCAGGGTATCTTGCAAAATAAAGTATTAATATACAATGTTTCTTTAAATGCAAAAGATAAACAACTCCTGTGCTGTACGTGAAATATGGTTTATTTTTGAATTTCATAAATGTTAAATGTTTTAAGAATGACGATGGAAAGTATGTTAAGAAACCAGTCAACACAATAGTTAATAATGCAGTCATTAAATCAGCATGTTGCTTATGAGATCAGATTTCATGCTTCTATTGCTGTAACTGCTTTTTGAGATACCAGTACAGCATGTGGCAGCCAGTTGCAATTTGCATAATTAAAATAAAAAAAGAAATCATTGGTTATAGTTCTATAATTAAAATCTAGTATAATTGAAAAAAAAAAAAGGACGGCTGTTCAGATTTAAAGAGCAATACCTTTTTCAAAGATGAGTAAAATGCACAAAGCTATTTTTTAAACTCATTTTATTGTATGATGCCAAACGGGAGCTCAATAACTAGGATATTATTATATACACTTATTTATTGGCCCATTAAAAGCTTCCTCCATTTTTAACTTCCACATTCACGAAATCAAAAGCAGCCAAAATATATAGAGGTAGGGAGCTGGTACAAGTGGCTCCTGGCCGTGGCTATTCACCTTTAGTGCAGTAATGAGCAAAAAACAGAGTGACCAAAACATGCATTCTGACAAATATCTTTTTTTTTCTACAGACCTTGTTTTGCGTGATTTTGTTAATTCGAAAAATACGTGTAAGGTCAAATTTGAAAAATATCCTTGATTGTTTCTCCTGGAACAATAATCCTGGAAAAATATTGATTTACATCTAGGAAAATACACACACAAGAAAGGTTCAGTTCTGAAGCGAAGTGTGTCTAAATAAAGGTTTCACTTTGCAAATATATATATATATATATACAGGCATACCCCACTTTAAGGACACTCGCGAGTAAGTACATATCGCCCAATAGGCAAACGGCAGCTCACGCATGCGCCTGTCAGCACGTCCTGAACAGCAATACCAGCTCCCTACCTGTACCGAAGCTGTGCGCAAGTGGGGAGACTATAGAGCCTGTTACAAATGCGTTATTTACATCAGTTATGCACGTGTATGACGTTTGCAGTACAGTACATGCATCAATAAGTGGAAAAATTTAGTGCTTCACTTTAAGTACATTTTCGCTTTACATACATGCTCCGGTCCCATTGCGTACGTTAATGCGGGGTATGCCTGTATATATATATATATATATATATATATATATATATTTATATATATATATATATATATATATATATATAAATAAAAGAAGAGATCAGTGTATCTCGAAAGCTCGCACAAATAAAAGCATTTCGTTAGCCACAGAACGGTATCATCTATTTATTTTTTGATTATATATATATATAGATATATATATATATATATTTATATAATAAAGGAAAAAAGACACTGCACAAGCCCATACAATATTAAACTCAATATATGCAATAAAACTACATATATCGGAAGGTAATAACCCTTACAATCTAACTGTCCCTATTCCAACCTGCTGCCTTTTAAGTCCACAGCTCCACAGCAGCTGCAAATATGTAGATACCACAAGAATGACGTAGGCGCAAAGAAAGAAAAGAGAAGAAAACATAGGGTAGTATGTAATGACAATTGACACCTTTAAATGGTAAGATATGCACTCACAGAATAGGAATTTTAAAGAGCCTTTCATCCACCCTGGGATCTGGACCGGATAACGATCTCCCACTCCTCAACAGACTTATTCCAATCAACTATGTACTGTATGTGATATATGAGAAGAGAAAAACCCAATAATAGTGTAGTAATAGAGACAATACTCTGTCTAATTAATGCTATATTGGTCTCACTCACAATATACTTGTTCTATGATGTAGCATGTCAGAGATCCTTCTCTCTCTGATGGGAGCCCTTTAATGAGATCTTCGTTGGGGTATGTAGTAAGTATAGTACCCCTTCTATCATGTGTCGCTTTTCCTCATACAGTGTGCCAACGGATGTAAAAGAAGAGAGATGTCGCAATAGTGTGATACCGTATAAATGATGTATTGCACAGAATAGCAGATAATATATTACACTCACATTTCAATAGATAACATGTTTCATGGGAGAGGACTGTTGAGGGAGCTTCCGAATCTCGCAGTTTGTCTCCCTGGTATGGTCTTCACATCTGCTGTAAACCGCATGCATCCGCGTCTACGTCCGCATACGTCACTTCCAGTGATGTGTCTGACTCAGGGCGGAAGTGGCTTCTCGGATAGGCTCGGCACAGCCTATCCTATTATGGTTATGTCTCAAATAATTAGGTGCATTGTCTTATAACAATATCACACTATGTTGTTTTGTTTATTTCTATCCATGTGCTGAGCAATGACTGGATCAATTATTCCACATCCTTGGAACTTTTGGGGACTTTTTTTCAGCTTTTTGTCACACCCACACAGTTGTATCACATTATACTTATATTTGTATTCAGCATTTTGTTGTTTTGTGTCACTTTTTTATTTTATTGAGAACAACATACATCCAAATGATAACGACAATGTCATAGGCACATGACATGACTTTTCAACTGAGTTAAACAACATGTTGTCCCAAAATGGGTATTTTTCAGTTGGTGGGGGAGGGGAACGTCTAAGGGGGGAGGGGAAAGACATACTGGGGGGGGGTGGGGGAACTCTGTTTTCTTCCTCCCTTTCCATCAGTACGAGGATGGCCTAATGCAGGCCTAGTCCTAGCGGGCTGCTCCAGGGGTCCCAGGTATTCCTAAACTGTGGCATTTTTTTATTGAGCATTGCTGTAAGTTTATCCATGGCCATGACCTCGTCTATTCTTCTCAACACCGTGTTTCTCGCTGGGGCTTTGGTGTGTTTCCACGCCGTTGCTATTGAGCATCTGGCTGCGGTTAGGATAGCTGATACTAGTCTACGCATGGGGGGGGCAGGTCGTCTATAGGTTTGCTCAGCACAAAGGTCAAGGGGTCCAGGGGGAAAAGCCCCGTAGTTTCTTGTAGAAGCTTCTGGATCTTTATCCAGTACCTCTGAATCTCCGGACATGACCACCAAATGTGGGCCATGTCCCCCTTTTGGCCACATCCCCTCCAGCACAGGTCGGGAGTGCCAGGGAAGATCTGGCTCAGCCTAGCCGGGGTCAGGTACCACTGGAATAGTATTTTATATATGTTCTCTTTTGTCACTGTACAGATTGAGGTCTTTGTGGCCAACTCCCAGATATCCTCCCACTCGTCCAGATCTATCTGTACATTGAGGTCCTCTGACCATTTTTGCATATACTTGTGGATTGGGGGGCTGGTTGCCGACTCCATCCCCCTATAGATCTCTGAGATCAGACCTCTCTGGTAGGAGCCCTTGCCACAAAGGGATTCAAACCTGGTTAATGGGGGGAATTTAGCGTTTGGGACTAGGGATAGAAGGAAGTGCCTAATTTGCAGAAATTTGAACAGATGGAGACCTTGGTGTTTATGTTTGTCGCGGAGTTCTTGGAAGGAGAGGATCTCCTCGTTTTTCAGCAGATCGGCAATCAGCCTTATTCATAGACCTTGGAATTGGTCGAATTGTTTTTTGGAACACCCAGGCGGGCGGGAAGTGTGGGTTTCCAAAGATGGGGGTAAGTTGGGATGGGGTAGCTAGCAGGCCATATTTCCCTTTGTTCTTGAGCCAGACATCCCATGTGCATCTCATTGCCCCCAGAGCGAATCGCCGTGGTCCTCCCTCCCTTCCCACAGGAGACCAGAGATGGACCTGGAGGGTGGCAGGTGCAGCATGATGTGATTCGATCGCTAGCCAGCAGGTGGAGGCCAGGTCGTAGTTCCAAACTACAGCCTGCTTCAACTGGGCCACCGAATAGTATCTGATCACGTCGGGGACCCCCACACCTCCTCTTGTCTTGGGGGACAACATCACAGACCTTGGTACTCTTGGCCGTTTATCATTCCAAATGAATTGGAACATAAGGGCCTGTATATGTTTCAGGGCTGCGATTGGGACAAGGAGTGTTTGGAAGAAATAAAGAAGTCTCGGCAGGACATTCATTTTTATTGATGTAATTCTTCCAAACCAGGAAATTTGGAGCTTTTTCCATTTCTCCAGGTCATTTTTTGATTTGGTCAAACAAGGGGGGGGTAGTTGGATTGGTATAGGGAGCTATAGGTGCTTGAGATTCTGACTTCTAGGTATTTAATATGGGTAGTGCTCCATCGATATTTATAGTTAGCTTGTAGGAGTCTCCATTCCTGGTCTAATAGGGATACGTTTAGAGCTTCTGACTTGTCCATATTGACTTTGTAGTCAGATACTGTGCCGATTTGGGATAGCAATCTTTGGAGATTGGGGAGGGAGATGTGGGGGTCCGCGAGGGTCAGGATCACATCATCAGCAAATAAAGAGATTTTGTATTCCGTTTCACCAATTCTAATACCTTTAATGCTCTGATCTTTCCTAATTGTGGCCGCTAAGGCTCAATTGTTAGGGCGAGGGGAAAGGGGGCAACCCTGCCTGGTTCCATTTCTGATCTTAATGGGGTCCGAGAAGCCACCTGAAATTTTTAGAGGGCTCCAACCCCCTGCAGGAAGGGGCCACTGAATCCAAATTTCAGCATAGTTTGATCTAGGAAGGACCATTTGATTCTGTCAAACGCTTTTTTTGCGTCAAGACTAAGGATCATCGCTCTGGTTCCCGTGAGGCGCACATGGTCTATTATATCCACAATTTTGCGGGTGTTGTCAGAGGCCTGTCTACCCGACACAAATCCTACTTGATCTATATGAATGAGCCGTGGGAGAATTGGGTTGAGCCTGTTTGCCAAGATCTTGCTATAGAGTTTTAGATCGGTATTCAGAAGGGAGATTGGCCTATAGTTGCCACAAAGGAGAGGGTCTCTACCCTCCTTGTGGATAATTGCCAGGTTTGCCGCGGTGATTGTAGAGGGGATCGGTTCCCCTTGCAGGAAAGAGTTGAACACATCTAAGAGGTAGGGGGAGAGAATCGGCAAGAATGTTTTATAATAAGCGTTGGTAAACCCGTCCGGGCCGGGCGTTTTAGCTAATTTAAGGGAACCAATGGCTCCTGATAGTTCCTCCTGGGAGATTTCTTTATTTAGATCGTCTAGTTCCTTGTTCGAGAGGGATGGGAGGTTACAGTGCTCCAGGTATTGTGTAATTGTCTCGAGGGATGTCGGGTCATGGTTAGGGGGGTGTAAGTTGTAGACGTCCGAATAAAAATCCGCAAATACCTGAGCTATCTCTTTCTCCATATATGAAATTTGACCGTTTTTAGTGCGGATTTTAGAGATTTGTGATTTGACTCGGGTGCCTCTGAGTTTAGTGGCCAAGAACTTATCGGCCTTGTTGCCCTTGTCATAAAAAAATTTTTCTGGACCATCTCAGTGCTCTCTCTACCTCTTCGAGTTGGGTGTGTTTGAGGGCTGCTCTAGTTTGGTTTAGTTGTTTGAATATTTTTTTGGAGGCTGTGTGCTTATGCTGTTGTTCAAGTTGCGCAATCTTATCTGTAAGGTCTTTTTGAAGCTTGAGTTTCTGTTTATTCTTATGGGCCACGACTGAGATTAGGTCGCCCCTGATTGAGGCCTTATGGGCCTCCCACAGCATTGCTGGAGCCGAGACTGACCCCTTATTAATTTGAAAAAATATAGAGAGTTTTTCTCTGACTAACATCTCTGTTTCTGGGCAGTGGAGCAGGGAGTCGTTTAGCTTCCACTTGTATGGGTTATTCTTTACGAAGGGCAGAGAAAGAGTGAGTTCAATGGGGGCGTGGTCAGACCAGGTGATTGGGCCTATATTTGAGTGGGAGGATACCTGGAGGATGTTGCTGGTGCCTAGAAAATAGTCGATCCTCGAGTAGGACTGATGGGGGGAGGAGAAGAAGGTATAGTCCCTTTGACCCTGGTGCTGTGCCCTCCATATGTCGGTGAGGAAGAATTGAGGAAGACGCAAAAAATGCTTGGGGGAATATGGTTTTGAATGTGTTTGGCGGCACTGGGGAGTTATAGTGGGTTTCTTGGAGAAAGATGATGTCTCCTTGTGTTTTTTTAAACTCTATAAGTGCCAGTTTTCTTTTTTGGACTGAGTTGAGACCTTTAACGTTGAGCGATATTAATTTTATAGCAGACATTTGGAGTCTAGAAGCTTTCTCGGAGCTACAAGCTCCGAGGTTCTTGGATTTCCCACGACAAGAGCGGGTGGACCTGGGGTCCCTGAGGGAGTGTGGGGGAAGGCTGAATAGACCTGGCACCTAGTTCTTGGGGGCTGGTAGGAATCTGGTGAGCAGCAAAAAAGATGTCGGAACAATCTGTCTGGGTAAGGGTAGGGGGGGGGGGAGGCGGACACATGAGGAAAGGTGGGGGTAAGCGGGCCTTCAACGAGCCCTGAGAAGATAACCTTACTCATTGAAACGAGGAAGGTCAGGGGTTGAACACCCCGGGGGAGACTTCCGGGACACAGAACATGGAATGGGAACGGTCAGAGGGTCGAGCACCCTCTGTAAAATGTAACAGTAAAACCGCTTACAGAAAAACTTTGACAGGTGAGGTAGGACAACAATTCTTAAAAAAATCTTTTGTGAGCCTGGATGCTTGGTATGGCCCATGGACCTGAACCTGGTAGAGGAAGGGGGGAGGGAGGGATGGGGGGGAGGGGAAGGGGTGGGAGGAGGGTAATGGAGAGGGGGAGGGAGGGTGTTGGGGGTGAGATGGGAGAGGTGGGGGGGGGGAGAAGGGCACTTTTGAGTAGGACGTGTTAGGATGTGGCAAGTTCTAGTTGGTGCCGGGGGTGGAGCGGAAGGGCAGGAGAGGTGAAGGAGGGGGGGGGAAGGGGGAATGGGGTGGGGGGAAAAAAGGGGGGGTGGGGGAGGAGGGGGGGGGGAAAGGGAGCGGGGAGGAGGCATGTGGTTTGACTTTATTAGTGTTCTGAGATATTTGTGGATGCTACAGTTGAAAATGAATTGATTGTTACATGCACAGTTATGGGGAACCTTAGAGACCTCTGCATATAAATCAGAACCAAACATTTATTTTCTTTTGAGGCCTGTACGTCACTGTTCTATCTTGACTCAGGAGGGTGGGGGGGAAGGGGACGGGTGGGCAGGAGTGATAGAGGGGGGTGAGAGAGAGGGGGGGTGGGAGGGGGAGAGAGAGAGGGGTGGGGGGCAGAGAGGGGGGGTGGGGGGAGAGAGAGGGGGTGAGGTGGGGGAAATAGGGGGGGTGGGGTGGGAGGGGGGAGAGAGGGAGGGAGGGGGGGAGAGAGAGGGGGGGTGGGGAGAGGGAGAGAGAGGGGGGTGGGAGGGAGAGGGGGTGGAGAGAGAGGGGGTTGGGGTGGGAGGGGGGGAGAATGGGAGGAGGGGGGAGAGAGGGGGTGGGGTGGAGAGAGGGGGTGGGGGGAGAGGGGGATAGAGGGGGGTGGGGTGGGAGGGGGGAAGGGAGAGAGGGGGGGAAGGAGAAGTGGAGGGGGGTGGTGGAGGGAATAGGGGAAGGGGGGGGGTGGTGGGAATGGGGGGAAGGCACTTATGAGTAGGACGTGCTAGGATGTGGCACGTTCTAGTTGGTGTCTGGGGTGGAGGGGAAGAGCAAGGGCAGGAGGGGTGAAGGGGAAGGGGAGATGGGGTGGGGGGAAAAGGGGGGGTGGGGGAGGGAGCAGGGAGGAGGCATGTTGTTGGACCTTATTAGTGTTCTGAGATATTTGTGGATGCAACAGTTGAGAATGGATTGATTGTTACATTCACAGTTATGGGGAACCTTAGAGACCTCTGCATATAAATCAGAACCAAACATTTATTTTCTTTTGAGGCCTGTACGTCACTGTTCTATCTTGACACAGGAGGGTGGGGGGGGGGAGGGGACGGCTGGGCTGGGGGGGGAGGGGGGATTAAGGGGGGGAGGGATGAGGCACGGGGGGGTGAGGAAGATGAGCTGGGAAGAGATGGAGGAGGGGGGGCGCGGAGGGGGGGTGCGGTGGGAGGGGGGGCGCACCTAGGGGGGGCAGTTATGGGGGGGGGAGCGTGGGGGGGTGGGCGGCGGGACGGAGGGGGGGCACGGGAGGGGGGAGGTGGGGGAGCGGGGAGGAGGCATGTGGTTGGACTTTATTAGTGTTCTGAGATAATTGTGGATGCTATAGTTGAACATGAATTGATTGTTACATTCACAGTTATGGGGAACCTTAGAGACCTCTGCATATAAATCAGAACCAAACATTTATTTTCTTTTGAGGCCTATACGTCACTGTTCTATCTTGACACAGGAGGGTGGGGGGGGAGGGGACGGCTGGGCGCAGGGGCAGGGGGGTTGATGAGGAGGGGTTGGGAAGAGATGGAGGAGGGGTCGCGGGGGGGGTGGGGGGCGGGGAGGCGCGGAGGGGGGTGGTGGCACGGGGGGGGGGTAAGGAGGAGGGGCTGGGAAGAGCTGGAGGAGGGGAGGTGTGGGGGGGGGTGGGGTACGGGGAGGAGGGGGGGCGCGGAGTGGGGGAGGGAGCAGGGAGGAGGGGGGGATGGAGGGGGGGGAGGGCACGGGAGGAGGGGGGGAGGCATGTAAGGGTTTTGTCCTTATAGGTGCTGTAGCACTTTTTTTGTTGTGACGCTTACTTATTTACTTTGAGACTTGTGCTCTACCTAGAGATCTTGTCTTGGGGGAAACATAGGGGGGGGGTAGAGGTGGGTATTGAGCTTAGCGATATTGCTAGACATTGTGCATATACAACAGTTGTTCCCAAGATGGTAAATACATACATGTTTATGGGGAAGCATTTAGAATCCCTGCATGTTAGAGCAGACCATACAGTTCTTGTGCTTTGAGGCCTGCTAGCTGCAGTGATATCTTGACTGAACGGGTGGGGGGAGGGAGGGGTGGAGAGGCAGGTTGTGGGGAAACCTGTGAGGGGATATATCTTCAACCCTGGGAGGGAGGGGGAGCAGGGTAGGTGGGGGGGGGTGTAGGCAAATATACAACCTTACTTTCCCATTCCCCCAGGAGGCAGTCCGAAAGGGGCACTCGGTGGGCCACGTAGGGGGTGGTGATGACTTCTGCTACCGCTTTCAAGGTGAGCAGTCCAGGGATACGTGATCCCTCTGGTTGCTCTATGTTTCTCTCGGTTGCCGGATCTGCGAGGGGGTGTGGCTCATAGAGCGGTGAAACGGGTGTTTCCCACTGGCAGCTCCAGACCAGGGGGGCTCCCGTGGCTGCCGGAGCATGGCTTGTGAGGAGGCGCCTCAAACCGGGAGCACTGTGAATACTTGGGGGTGGCGGTTAGGTGGACAGCGGGAGGGAGGGATTAAGGGGAGGTTGAAGGGGAGGGGAGGGGTGGGGGGGATTTGGCCGGGGATGGGGAGTAGACGGGGGCTGACAGGCTCTGTGGGTCAAGTTGACATCTGTCAGTCAGGTCCTGTCTCTGGTCTCAGCGGTGCGGAGAGGGTGGACGGGCGCCTGGTCCAGAGTGCCGCGGTCTTCTTTCCCGATTCGTGGAACGACGGCCGGGAGGCAGTTGATGACCCAGGTTGGTATTCAGCTGGTTCGGCTCCACTTCTTTCTCTCGAACCACGGAGGGAAGCTGGGTGGGGGGGGGAGCCCCAGGTTGGTTATGAGCGAGACTGGAGGCGCTGATCCTGGTCTTAGGCGTTGGGGAGCTTCTGATTCGCTATGCGTTCGGAGGCTCTGGGCGTTTCTGCTTCTTCCTGGCACGCTGTAGACTTAGAGGGCCCTCTGCTGTCTGGTGGTGGGGTGAGCCCCAGCGCTTTGAGGAAAGAGGGGGAGTCTTCTGGTCTAGAGATGGTGGCCATTTCTCAGAACGATCAATTTGAAAGGGAAGCCCCAGCGGTAGGTGATGTTATGGTCCTTCAGAATGTTAATGAGGGGCTTCATCTCCTTCCTCCTGGCCACCGTGACCCTCGACAGGTCGCTGTATATCTGGATTCTGTTATTTTCTATGTGGAGGTCTCCTGCTTTTCTGCACGCGGACATGATTCTTTCTTTGGCGGAGTACATGTGAAATTTAATAATCACACCTCTGCGACGGTTTGGATCAGAGGATTTCGGGGCTAGAGCTCGGTGAGCTCTGTCCATTTGTATATCGTGCTCCGTCAAGTCTGGGACCAGGGACCGGAACAGCTTGTGCAGGTAAGGTTGGAGGACCTCAGGTGTGACTTCTTCAGGTATATTTCTTATCCGGAGGTTCTGCCTGCGGTCCCTGTTTTCTTGGTCCTCGAGGGAGTCTTTCAACTCTTCAATGACCTGTCCCAGTCTGATCACCTCTTCCTCTGTGCTATTTTGCGATCCTATTTCATCTCTGATCTTGTGCTCTAGCTTGTCAGTGAGCTTCGTGAGGCCGTTGATATCTGACCTTAGGCTCTCCAAGGCAGCATTCACGTCTTCCTGGACTCCTCTCTTCATTTGGAGGAAAAGGGCATCAAAGTATTGTTTATTTAGGCCGAATTCCGGCGGTTCTCGGCTGTCTGTGTTTGGCGCCCGATCCACATTTGAGGCCTGCATGGCCTCCTCGGCGCCGTCTTGCAAATCGCTGCTCGGCTCTGGCAAGCGCTGCGCGGGGGTAAAGTACTTGGTGACCCCTTGATTCTGGGTCGCTTTTCCTTTTGAAGGCATGGTCCCGTTCTTGTATGTTTTGGGGGTGTTTTGGAGATTTTTTTGGTGGCGGTGGGTGCGTAAATGAGCGGGTTAGCGGCGAGGGTTTTTGGGAGCCCTACAACCCGACCATGCTCTGAGATGTCACCGGAAGTCCTCCCCGAATGAACATTTTTATTGAAATAAAGTCATTTTATTGATTGGTTGTCTGGGGTTTTCTGGAGTTATGGGCACAGGGGGGGGGGGGCAGAGGAGAGACAGATCACAGCCTCTCTTGTCCAGCACCTCCCCACCCTCCACTACTGAGGGACAGCTCATTTGGGGATGAAGGGGTGACTCGTGGCTCCTGCGCCGCACCCTGTCGCAGAGGGTCAGGCCAGCTGGGTCAGGGGATGTTTGCAGGTCCTCCCCTCTCTGCAGCAGCCCCGCGCCAGCAGTTTGGTGTACCGGGGGGAGATGCAGAGATCTGCTTGCTTTTTTTTTTTTAATGGTGGAGAGCTTTGCTAGTGAAGGGTATGTTTTTTTTTTTTATTATTATTTTCTCCTGTGTGTTTGCTACAGTTTTTATTTATTTTGTGCAGTTTGTATGTTTTGTAGCAGACTCTGTTTGGTGTGATTTTTGACAGGGGGAGATAGGAACTGTCAGCACCAGCACACATGTAGCTGCTCAGTAGTCACCCCCCTGCTGACAGGTGCTCCTTTGGTTGACACTCTAAGGCTGTCTCGCGGGCCCGGCGGCCATTTTAGGGGGGTTGGCAGGCTGTCTCTGCAGGATCAAATTCTTTATTCCCCCGTTCAGATCTAGTTGGGGGGGGGGGGTTGGGGGATGAGAGCGCGCAAATCTCCCAAGGCCCCCGTGGGGAGGGTCTCTCCCGGGTGTCAGCCCCAGTCGCTACCCTGAACCGCCTAAGCATTTTGTTGTTTATATATATTGTTGTTATATTTCACTTTATGTAGAGGTAGGGGCGCCCATCTGTTTTTTTTTTGTACCTATGAACGAGCGCTCCTCCCTTACCAGGAGGAAGACAAGAATAATACTATTGGGACAGCGAACAGTCCCATACAAGGGTATAGAGCAGCCATTTACTTCACTTATTTTCACATTGTCACTTGTTTGAGGGTGTAATGGTTTGAAGTATTGTAATTCACATTATATATTTAGGTATAACTTTTCATTTATTGATTTGACACAGTTCAATTTTTATTTTTCATTTTAAGAAGCGCCCGGTCCATATTTTATCAGCTAGTCACTGCAACTTTGTTTATCCACATTGATCATCCTACTCCCCATTTGTTGCTACATCCATTGCTACGCATTCATGTGTTATATCACTCTCAGCACTACTCCTTCACAATAAATCTATTGGACACATTTTTTGGATTTATTTTCTTTCCTCCATTCATTCATCCTTTGTTGTTTTTATTCATTGTGATTTATTGCTTATACTGTGTTTGTTTTTACCTGTTTGTCCAGCAACCAAGCTTTTCTTGCCTTCAATAAATTATCCTGATATTTTATAGCTATTTAGGATTGCACTTTTTTCTTTTTTTCCAATATATATATACAGCCGAGACTGCAAATATTCTAACACAAACCAGTGGCAATCGCCAAAAAGACCCAGGTACAGTACATGCTGGATACATGCCTTAAACTTGCCTAATACTAGACCCAGCATTTCTGCATTGATTAGTGGCCCATCAGATTAACAGCGCGGGTCCCTGGCAGTCAGGGACCCCTGCTGTGCTAATCCTATGGGTCATTAGTAAATGCAGAAATGCCTTAAACTAGCCAGGTTACACCCAGCACATACCCAGAACGTAACCGGGCTAGTTTAAGGCAAGCTTTAGAATAGTCGTGTTCTCGTCTGTATATATATATATATATATATATATATATATATATATATAAATATATATATATATATAAATATATATATATATAAATATATATGTATATATATATATATATATACACACACACACACACACCGTGTAATATTGTTTTTCAAAAACATAATCGCATGGTAAGTTTCACGCTAAGGCCACGTTCATAGAAGGACAAGCCGTGCGGACGCTCCGCGCTGAGCCCCGGCATCCTCAATGAGGATGTCTTTAGAGGGGGCTCACGCGAGCGTTCGCAGCCGTGCTGACGAGTTGGATTTTTCAGCTGATAGCCAAGCTATTTTTCAGCGCGCTGTCGACTGAAAACTTCCAATCAGCGCGAAGCAGCGTCACGGCGCCGTGACGTTGACATCAGTGCGTCACGGGCGACTGGCCCAGCGACGTCACTGCCCCACGTCCCCCCACCTCCCGATCGCGCCTGCTGAAGCGGTGCTGAGCAGTGCTGTTCAGCACTGCTCCCCCCTCTATGGATGCAGCCTAATATGGTTTAAAAATGAAACAAGTCTATACATTATTCAGCATGATCTCACTCATCCGATAGAACTCTCATCTGGTTGTTTTAGACTATAGGATAAGCTCCAGGTCCCACTGTCACTGTGCCCTGCACTTCGTTCCCACAGAACTGTTCGTGTGAGACAATAGATTGCCAAAGGAGTCAAAATACCTTAGTCTCTAAATCACCCTACTCGTTTCGTGGGTTTACAACTTCCTCAGGGAACATGTTTGACAAAGATGATGCCTATCAAGTAGTGGTGGCTGAAGATTCATGAGCACAGGCAGAATACACTTTTCGAAAACTTTCGTTGAGGCACTGTGGAAGATTGCCTTGAAGGATTGTCTAATTGCTTCCAATTGCACACCTCCCATTTTAATTCTCCTATTGAGTTAATTCAAAAGATTGTTACTTACTGACAGTCTTTGACTTATTCTAGTACTATTCCATTTACCATATTTCAATATTTCACAGCCTGTAACGTCATCACGCATCACGTTATGTGCGTGGTGTTCCTATGCTACTGAAGGAACTATTGTATACTGTTGTATACTTCCGGTACCTTTGCAACCTAATGTCTCTCAGTGAGTCAGTGCAGTGGTCGTTTGCAGAGTAGGTTTCCTCTTGTGCGGGGTACTCTCGGCGTGTCAGGGTCGGGGAATGCCCTTCATCCAGTATCCTGAGTCTGAGGATAATGACATCACTCCTCATTCCTGCTGAAGACCATGTTTCTCTGCAGTGCTCTGATGAATCTGCCCGCTTCACTCAACGCATTTCTTGAGTGATCATCCCAGTTCCTCAAGAGTCTAAGGTACGGTCCCCACTGCAGCGCACACTATGGCGTGCACTGCAGGGACAAGAAGTGCCCCTCAATGGGTCCGGGCCCACTTCCTACCTTGGCTGCTGCACGACCAGATTTTCTTAAGACAGAAAACCTGTCTTCAGAACTGGCGATGGAGCGCTGGCCATGCCCCCAAGGGGGGGGGGGGGGGAGAGGGAAAATTCAGATATCCCTTAGGACCAGAGTAGGTGATGGATAGCCCACAAGAAAATATCTGGGTTGATCGTACAAATGTGCTCCAGCAATAAAAAAGAAAATAATAATAATGTATTCAATAATAATACTGACTAAAGTGATTATATATAATATATATATAATATATATATATATATATATATATATATATAATATATATATATATACATACAGTGAAATATATTTAAAATTACCATTAGTGGGATGGAAAGATGACCATTGGGAATGTTTGTTAGGACAAGATACATATACTGTATATGTCAACAGGCTAATACCCTCACTTGCATGGATAGATCCACATTAAATTCACGGAGACCAATTAGTTCAGAGGTGCCTGTGGACCAGCAATTGCTGTATATAAATAACGTCTGTCTATGTTTACTTGTACAGACACCAAAGTATAAACTTAATAGTAAATAGTGTCATGTGGTCTAAAGAACAGATACCGCTAGTTGTTGGACACTCCTAGATATCCATAAGACTCACAAGGTGTCATGTGACCAGGATAAAGTATGGAACAAGTCCATATAATGTAAATAGATCACACTACTATGTATTACATATCCTGTGTATGCATATACCATTGCAGCCATATAAAGGCAGGATAAACAGCAGCAAATTGCTTCATACACACACAGAACAAGATATGATGGAATGCAAACAATATCAAACATAGTAGCAATGGCAGCAGACACTCATGACAATAGCAATGATATATCAATAATGTATTAATAGTAGCTCATCAAGGGCAGGTGAAGCAAAAGCAACAATTTGCCACATATATCTAGACATAGAACGGTACACACAAAGTATAAAGTGACTTTGTATGATAGTATAGAGTACAATTTGAGAATAGACACTTTATTGCCCAATGATGATTTACTCACCTATGTGTCCATTATGGTGGAATCCAATAGGGTTAAAACCCTCTGGAGCACTATTGGTTGCTGCTATATTCATGTGATTTTAATTAATGTGAGACACCCGTATTTCCGCAAGTTTTCTTGTCTTTTTAAGAGTCTGTTCATTCCATGCCTCCCTACTCCTAGACAAAATCCTTGCTGCGTGAAACGCGTAGAGGGAGGACCTGTTCTTATGTGTGCAACCAATAAAGCCTTTTTCTATCCGGGTTCGTCTGTGCTGATTGCCGGTTCATCTGCAGTTGCTTCAGATATCTTCTTTCCACTTTTGCATTTCTTTGGTATGGTCCCACTGCAAATGTGTGTGTAAGGTGGGCCAGTGAGCGAACGATCTGTCCGGGGCAGATGCAGACATAGGCGCTTCTAGCTGACGTCAGTGGCTGAGACACAGACAGAGAAGCATTGGTCGGAGAGAGTGACATGCTGCACTCAGACCCATCACTAAGTCACGGACCAAACGGATTTACAAGCTGTTGCCTGCATTGTGTCCGGATGTACTGTGGAAATTGAGCTGCAGCGTTTTCCACTAGTATCAGCTGTGCTCCTGAAATGAGACGTGCTGTCCCCCCGCTGCAGATTCTTGGCTGACCTTGGCTAAGGTCATTTGGGCACCAGACTACTGTGAGGATTCGCCATTCTGGTGGTTCTGTCCCATTAACCCTTACTCGCTTATCTGGTTCCTGTGGCACTCAAGAGAGGCAACCTAACGGTGGCACTTACGTGCGGCGAGCGGGCACTGTGCGGGTTCCGTCTGTCTCTTCTGTTCCTGGACCCAGGGCGCGCTCCTGGTCCTCTGGCATTGACGCATGTGCGGTGCGCGGTGTCCCCATCGGTCTGCGGTCCCTGCCTCTCGGTTCCCACCCCCGCCCTGATGTCAGAGCTGCTCGGCGCAACGGTGCTCCGCGCTCCTCCTCTGTCCCCGCGTGTCCCACCTCCGCCCCTGCACGGTGTCATGGCGCACACTGACGGCACGTGACCGGGTTGCCAGCGTTATGCGCGGGTTGCACGCGCACTCTCTGATGCGGTCTCAATCGGCTGTGTAACAGGATGCACCTGCGTGATCCAGAAGCCTATGCACCCCTCTGCAAAGGACCAGGGTGCTAAGGGTTAACATTTGCTTGTTCTTTGTGGAACGTCAACCCCACCCACTGGAATGTTAATGAACAACGAGGACAAAGAGCTTTTGTTCACAGCTGAATTGCGTGTCAGCCACCACCCCCCAGTGTGCATCTGCATTGCTCCAAAGGGTGTGAGCCGTTTGCTGATGTCTGGTGATGTTAAAGGTGCTCTATTTCAATCTGAAACTCACAAATTCCATTATCCCCTGTACCCAGTTTTCCAACTCTATCTGTCTGTGATTTGACTGTATAACTCTGTTATTTTAATGTAACCACGTATTTTTTATAACTCTGTGCCCAGGACATACTTGGAAACGAGAGATAACTCTCACTGTATTACTTCCTGGTTAAATAGTTTTATAAATAAATAAAAAAAATATATCCGGAACTGCAGTTCTACTTCCTGGATGCTTTCCATTGGTGGGAGGTCCTTTGAATATGCTCTCTGCACTCTCATACCTCGCCGAGCATAATTCTGTGTGTGACGCTTACCCTCGCTACTCCGTGCCTGTCTGCCTTACCTTGCTGCCTGACCTTGCCTGGAACTTTGGACCTTGTGATACTCTCCTGCAATGACCTTGGCTTTGGATATGACTACTCTACTCTCTCCTGCAAAGACCCTGGCATTGGAATATGAGGACGCTGCTCTCTCCTGCACTGACCCTGGATTTGGCTCTACGACAACTCTTCACTCTCTCCAATCCTGACTCCGGCTATGTACCCAAACGATCCGCTACTCTACACTCCTAGACCCGGCAAGTATCACGTTTACGCTGTCTTCAAGACTATCCTACACTCTAGACGCGCCCTCGCGGGTGTGGTCGGCGTTCTATACCAATCCCTACCTCAGCCCTGCGGTCGCGCCTCGTTTGTGGTGAGCTACGCGTTACAACTATATCCTTACACGGTAAAAACTTGTCTTACTGAATCCTACTATACCTGTGATCAAATTATTTTAAACTGCGCTTATTACTTCTACACTTGTGAGTGTGCATTTCTACGGTTTCTCCAAACCATTAATGTATTAAAATTGAATTACGCATGGGGCATGCACTTATGTTTTTAGCTGTGTGTGTACGTGTGTGTATAATGCAATATAAAGGAAAAGTGAGATTATATCTGTGTCAACTGATTCCGTGTAGAGGTAGATTGGGATGTCAATAAATATATATTTTTTATTATGTTTTTATTGTATAATGCACTTACATTTTTAAATTGCCTTTTTTATCAACTTAAAATAACGTAATTGTTTAAGTGCTTCTCTTAACATTATTAAACCCTTTACACTGATCTGAAAAAAACAACAAAAAAAAACAGTATTTCTTTGGCAAGTTTTGCAGGTGTTATGTCAATTTGCTCTACAAGGTAGTCTGTGCTATGTCATACATTTCTAAAATTATGTTAACAGTTGGAAAATATTACTTGCTGCACAGCGACAGTGTTCAGCTGCTGTTTCTACTGTTCAATGCACGACATAAGTAGCACTGTTTTAGAGAGGCATGTCATTCTGCACATCCTTGAAATAATATTCTACTTTTAAAGCATAGACTAAGGCCCATGATAACAATTGTACATCTATTAGTATTGCCTGTAAATAAGAAGGTGTGAGACCTTTGACAAAACATTTGTTTAGCACTCAGACATATTAAAAAAATAAAATAAAAATAATTATATATATTTATTAAATAAAAGGAGATTACCCCTAGATGCTTTAATTGCATGGATCCTTTCAATTTTCGGACTATATTTCTTTCAATCCTTTCTGAAAAGTTTTATTAGGAGTATTAAATCTGGAGAAAAAATTGGAGTTCAAAACTGGGTACCACAAGCTTATACTCTATCAAAATAACATAGAAGGGAGTGGCAGCAGTTGGTATGATAGCTTTGTGTTGGTCCAATAAAAGGTATGTTACACGCTTTCAAACATCTCAGGATTCATCAACATGTATGGCAGGAAAGCAGAAACAGAGAATACTTTCATACAGTGTTGTAAGAGGATAACTGGTTGCAATGGATGTTGAGAGGAAGCGAGAGATTAAGTTAAAGTGAATCCTGGCACGCAGATGTGAAAATTAACAGTGGAGACAGGAAAGACTATGCTCTATTGAAATGTAAAAGCAGACTGGACACTAAGAAGACAAAAGTGTTGTGAACAGAAACAAGAAAGTGTACATGTACTGTATAATATATTAATACATCCTAAATACATACACACACACACACACACACACATTATATATATATATATATATATACAGTGCTCGACAAATAATGATAACAAGTCGCCCGTTGCGAGTGGATTTAGGCAGCTGGCGACCCGTGCTGCAGCTCAATGAATTCCCCTGCTCGTGCCAATTTTTTTTTTTTTTTTTTTAATAAATAAATAAATAATCCCCCTCACTGATTGGGTTAAAAAAAAAGTTTAAAAAATGGCGGCAAATCCTGTGGTCTGGTCCCGGCGCGCGTGCACAGGGCAAGGAAAGTGCCATTTGCGCTGCCTGTTCCCCCCAGCAACCCAGAATCCCCCGCACCCTCACCCCCCCCCCCCCGCTCCCCACGTGGGACGGAGGGGGAAGCCCAAAACAAGCGCCGCGCGCAATCTAGCCCCCTCCGCTCCCTCCCCCCTCCGCTCCCTACGTGGGACGGAGGGGGAAGCCCAAAGCAAGCCCCGCGCGTAACCCACGTGGAACGGAGGGGGAAGCGCCAACCCAGCTTCCCCCGTGCGCGCCTCCTGCGCATGATCTCCCCCTAATCATCTGCCCCCGATCCCCGCTTGGTGTTCGGGGAGCGTGCTTCGGGGGGGGGGAGGGGCCTGCTGCCGTGCGGAGGGGCCTGCTGCCGTGCGGAGGGGCCTGCTGCCGTGCGGAGGGGCCTGCTGCCGTGCGGAGGGGCCTGCTGCCGTGCGGAGGGGCCTGCTGCCGCGTGCGACCCGGTGAGTGTGTGTGTCTGTGTGTGAGTGAGTGCCAGAGTGAGTGTCTGTGTCTGTCTGTGAGTGAGTGTCTGTGAGTGAGTGTCTGTGAGTGAGTGTCTGTGAGTGTGTGTGCCTGTGTGTGTGTGCCTGTGTGTGTGTGTGTGTGTGTGTCAGAGCGAGTGTGTGTCTCTGAGTGTTCTGAGTGAGTGTGTCTCTGCATGAGTGTCTCTGCGTGAGTGAGTGTGCCTGTGTGTGTGTGCCTGTGTGTGTGTGTCTGTGTGTGTGTGTGTGTGTGTCAGAGTGAGTGTGTGTCTCTGAGTGTCTGAGTGACTGTGTCTCTGAGTGAGTGTGTCTCTGAGTGAGTGTGTCTCTGAGTGAGTGTGTCTCTGCGTGTGTGTCTCTGCGTGTGTGTCTCTGAGTGAGTGTGTCTGAGTGTGCCTGTGTGTGTGCCTGAGTGAGTGAGTGTCTCTGCGTGAGTGAGTGTCTCTGCGTGAGTGTGTCTCTGCGTGAGTGTGTCTCTGCGTGAGTGTGTCTCTGCGTGAGTGTGTCTCTGCGTGTGTGTCTCTGCGTGTGTGTCTCTGCGTGTGTGTCTCTGCGTGTGTGTCTCTGCGTGAGTGTGTCTGAGTGTGCCTGTGTGTGTGCGTGTCTCTGAGTGTCTCTGCGTGAGTGTCTCTGCGTGAGTGTGTCTCTGCGTGAGTGTCTGCGTGTCTGTGTCTCTGCGTGTCTGTGTCTCTGCGTGTCTGTGTCTCTGCGTGTCTGTGAGTGTGTGTGTCTGTGAGTGTCACCCTCTCCCTGTGTCGCCCTCGCCTTCTCCCTGTGTCGCCCTCGCCCTCGCATTCTCGCCCTCGCACTCTCTGTCTTTGTCTCACATTCTCTCTCTGTCTCTCTTTTTCTGTGTCTCTCTCTTTTTCTGTGTCTCTCTCTTTTTCTGTGTCTCTCTCTTTTTCTGTCTCTCTCTTTTTCTGTGTCTCTCTCTTTTTCTGTGTCTCTCTCTTTTTCTGTGTCTCTCTCTTTTTCTGTGTCTCTCTCTTTTTCTGTGTCTCTCTCTTTTTCTGTGTCTCTCTCTTTTTCTGTGTCTCTCTCTTTTTCTGTGTCTCTCTCTTTTTCTGTGTCTCTCTCTTTTTCTGTGTCTCTCTCTCTCTGGCTCTCTGGCCGAGTCCATAGAAGGACAGGCCGCGCTGAGCCGTGCGGACGCTCCGCGCTGAGCCCCTGCATACTCAATGAGGATGCCTTGAGAGGGGGCTCACGCGAGCGTCCGCAGGCGTGCTGAGGCGCTGGATTTTTCAGCCGACAGCAAAACTGTTTTTTCAGAGCACTGTCGGCTGAAAACATCCAATCAGCGCGGAGCAGCGTCAACGTCACGGCGCCATGACGTTGACGTCGGTGCGTCGCGGGGGATTGGCCCAGCGACGTCACTGCCCCGCCTCCGTCAGTCTCCCCCCGTCTCCCGATCGCGCCCGCTGGCTCGCCTGCATGGGCATGAAATTGCGCAGATTTCAGCAGGCGAGCCTCAGCGTCAGCGCGGTTCCGAACTGCTCACCCCTCTATGGCCCCAGCCTTAGTCTCTCTCTCTCCGTCTCTCTGTCTCTCTCTATCCGTCTCTCTCTCCCACCCTCTCTCTCTCTCTCTCTCTCTCCCACCCTCTCTCTCTCCCACCCTCTCTCTCTCTCCCTCTCTCCCACCCTCTCTCTCTCTCCCACCCTCTCTCTCTCTCTCCCTCTCTCTCTCCCACCCTCTCTCTCTCTCCCACCCTCTCTCTCTCTCTCCCACCCTCTCTCTCTCTCTCCCACCCTCTCTCTCTCCCACCCTCTCTCTCTCTCTCTCTCCCACCCTCTCTCTCTCCCACCCTCTCTCTCTCTCTCCCACCCTCTCTCTCTCTCTCTCTCTCTCCCACCCTCTCTCTCTCTCTCTCCCACCCTCTCTCTCTCTCTACCACCCCCTCTCTCTCTCCCTCTCTCTCTCTCTCTCTCCCCCCTCTCCCTCTCTCTTTCTCTCTCTCTCTTTCTCTCTCTCTCTTTCTCTCTCTCCCCCACTCTCTCTTTCTCTCTCTCTCTCCCCCACTCTCTCTTTCTCTCTCTCTCCCCCACTCTCTCTTTCTCTCTCTCTCTCCCCCACTCTCTCTTTCTCTCTCTCTCTCCCCCACTCTCTCTCTCTCTCCCACCCTCTCTCTCTCTCTCCCACCCTCTCTCTCTCTCTCACCCTCTCTCTCTCCCACCCTCTCTCTCTCTCCCACCCTCTCTCTCTCCCACCCTCTCTCTCTCTCTCTCTCTCCCACCCTCTCTCTCTCTCTCTCCCACCCTCTCTCTCTCTCTCTCTCCCACCCTCTCTCTCTCTCTCTCCCACCCTCTCTCTCTCTCTCTCCCACCCTCTCTCTCTCTCTCCCACCCTCTCTCTCTCTCCCACCCTCTCTCTCTCTCTCACCCTCTCTCTCTCTCCCACCCTCTCTCTCTCTCCCACCCTCTCTCTCTCTCTCTCTCTCTCACCCTCTCTCTCTCTCTCTCTCCCACCCTCTCTCTCTCTCTCTCTCCCACCCTCTCTCTCTCTCTCTCTCCCACCCTCTCTCTCTCTCCCACCCTCTCTCTCTCTCCCACCCTCTCTCTCTCTCTCTCTCCCACTCTCTCTCTCTCTCTCCCACCCTCTCTCTCTCTCTCTCTCGCTCTCTCTCTTTCTCTCTCTCCCCCACTCTCTCTTTCTCTCTCTCTCTCCCCCACTCTCTCTTTCTCTCTCTCTCCCCCACTCTCTCTTTCTCTCTCCCCCACTCTCTCTCTCTCTCCCCCACTCTCTCTCCCCCACACTCTCTCTCTCTCCCCCACACTCTCTCTCTCCCCCACACTCTCTCTCTCTCCCCCACACTCTCTCTCTCTCCCCCACACTCTCTCACACTCGGGATCTGGATATCTTATTTACCCTATATATCTTAACTGCTCTATACTACACTGAAATAACCTATACTGCTTACTTCCAGATCTGACTCAAGCTTCACACTGAAGACATCGGAACTCCCCCCCCCCCCTAACCCAGAAGACAGGTAGGGAACACATCCCCTCCAATGTATAACATTGCCGGAATGAGGGTACCTGGACATTGAGGGACTGCGGATCAGGTAAGATCCCAGGCGGGATTGCTGCTTTAAATATTCTGGCTTTTTTTTCTAGATTCGACATTCACACACACACACACACACACACACACACACACACACACACACACACACACACACACACACACCTAATTGTAGTATAATGTAATACAATAAATAAACTAAAATAAATAAAATAAATTTGTTTTTTAAAAAATGAGGGACTGGGGGCGGGATTAGAGGCGGGGTTGGGGGCGGGATTAGAGGCGGGACTAGGTGGCGAGTAGATTTTTTGGTTCGGCGAGTAGATTTTTGGGTGATTTGTCAAGCACTGTATATATATATATATATATATATATACAGGTAAACCCCTTTATAACGCGGTCCTCGGGGTCCACCCCGAGACCACCGCGTTAGTAACGGGGTCGCGCAAAAACAAAATGGCCGCCGCAAAAAAATTAGTTAGAACAGTGTTTCCCAAACGCCTGAGTTTCTTTCCCCCCCCGGCCAAAACGCCACCCCTCGGCAGCATCATCACCCCCCCCCCCCACACACCACCCTGCACCCCGCGGGGCAGGAGATGGGAGCGGGGATGTCCCTCCGGTCCCCGCGTGACAGCCTGCGGGGCAGGAGATGGGAGTGGGGATGTCCCTCCGGTTCCCGCTTCCCCCTGTCACCGCGTGACAGCCCGCGGGGCAGGAGATGGGAGCGGGGATGTCCCTCAGGTTCCCGCTTATCTCTGATCCGCCCCCCCACGTGCCCGGTGCTCCCGCTGCCTGCATGGAGGTGGTAGCAGGGTTTCTTCTCCCCACCACTGTCCCCGGTGCTCTCGCTGCCTGTGCGGGAGGAGGGGGGGAGCGGGTGGTGGTGCTGGTCGCAGCCTTTCCTCTGTTCCGACCCCCCCGTCTGTGTAGAGTGAGAGAGTGTGTGTGTGTATGTATATATGGGAGAGAAACTGTGTGTATATGGGTGTTTGTGTGTATGTGTGTGTATATGGGTGTGTGTGTGTGTGTATATGTGTGTGTGTGTGTGTGTATATGGGTGTGTATGTGTATATGGGTGTGTATGTGTGTGTGTATATATATGGGTGTGTGTGTGTGTGTGTGTATATATATGGATATGTGTGTGTGTGTATATGGGTGTGTGTGTGTGTATGTGTGTGTATATGGGGGTGTGTGTATATGGGTGTGTGTGTGTGTATATGGGTGTGTATGTGTATATGTTTATATGGTGTGTGTGTGTGTGTGTATATGGATGTGTGTGTGCGTGTGTATATGGATGTGTGTGTGTGTGTGTGTGTGTGTGTGTGTGTGTGTGTGTGTGAGAGTGTGTGCAGTGAGCAGTGTGTGCATGTGCAGTGTGTGCAGTGAGAGTGTGCAGTGTGAGCAGTGTGAGCAGTGTGTGCAGTGAGAGTGTGTGCAGTGAGCAGTGTGTGCAGGGAATGTGTGCAGTGTGCTGTGTGTGCAGTGAGCAGTGTGTGCAGTGAGCAGTGTGTGCAGTGAGCAGTGTGTGCAGTGAGCAGTGTGTGCTGTGAGCAGTGTGTGCAGGGAATGTGTGCAGTGTGCTGTGTGCAGTGTGAGCAGTGTGTGCAGTGAGTGCTGTGAGCAGTGTGTGCAGTGAGCACTCAGCTATATGTCCCAATGTCCGTATGGCCCACCAGAACATATTGATAAAAATCTATAGTCACTCAGAGAAAACAGCTTAGCTTAAAGTCTTCATTAAGTCCTCTAGGTGTCATGGTGTTGAGATCAAATATTGCCCTGGCTTCCAACTGGAGCAGTAGTCTGTTCCTGTCTCCACCCCTCAACAGGGCGCGGGCCTGTATGATGGGCATGCATCTGAGGGTCGCTAGACTGTGGTTGTACTTCCTGAATTGCCGTGCCACTGGTTGGTGTTTTAAATCATCATCATCTGCGCTGAGGAGTGCCTTCCTGATTGTGCATCGATAAATGCTGATGCGTTCTTTCAGCATTCTCATAGTCTTTCCAACGTAGTAAAGCCCGCAAGGGCATTTGATAAAGTAGACTACGTACTTAC
The DNA here is from genome assembly GCF_040206685.1 of Ascaphus truei. Classification (NCBI taxonomy): domain Eukaryota; kingdom Metazoa; phylum Chordata; class Amphibia; order Anura; family Ascaphidae; genus Ascaphus; species Ascaphus truei. Next base: position 302,640,722 of record NC_134485.1, on the reverse strand, counting down.
AGTAGACTCGCAGTTCAAGTATTGTTTAATCTTTGTGGATTTGCTACTCTGAGGATGCGCGAATGCATTGCCCGTCTGCATAAACTGGCAATTGGAACAGCCGTGGCACCTGTTGGTGTGTACTTATCGACATTCTAAGTGCGCAAATTAACACAATAAAACAATAAAATGTAACAACAAATGCTGCCCCAGTGTAACACTATACACAGTAGTAATATATGGAGAAAGAAAGAAAACACAGGCGCAAATGTTGCTATACAATAAAAAATTGAGCATAACTTAAACTGGGAACAATGGCTGATATCTTTGGTGAAATCTCTGAAATAAAATAGAAAGAGACAAAATATGGTGAAGTACGTTTTGTATTCGTTACTGCGCAAAAGTAGAAAGCTACTTACAAAGTAGCAGATGATTAAGGCATGTAGGATCTAAAGAATGCTCTCCTTCCTGCTGCTCTATGTGGCAGTCTACCTCCTCACCACGTGGAAAGCCGAGATTCTCTGTGTTGTAACAGATCCGCCTGCAGCTACCTTCCAGTTCTCCTGTGTTGCTCCCCAGGTATCGCGAGATAGCGATCGTGACGTCACTCGGTTAGTGTTTGTACCGGAGCGCCAGGGAGTAATGTCCACAGTATATACTATATTGTATCTGGAGGTCAAAGTTTGACAGTTTTGGTGATAGGGAGAGCTATGGATTATTCTTAAGCCTACACCCTACGCGTTTCGTCCTGATTCCCCAGATGAAGTCCTAGTACCAGGACGAAACGCGTATTCATTGATGGAGCTAAACAGAGTGTGACGTGACACTGAGAGGATCACCCATCGCCACATCTGCCCTACCCCCGAGAACCCGGAAGAGACTGACTCCGGCGGATGTGACGTCAGACGCCATCCGAAGCGATCGTGCTGCGGGAGGATCTGACTGACAGAGACAGCTGCTACTACCTATCTCCTCCGCAGAATCAAAGTTACACTCTACCTTATGTGCCTGTATTTTCTGTACAGAATGTGAGTACATTACTGTTCTTTTTTAATGTATGATAAACTTTTAATTGGTCTGCACTATTGACTTTCATTTGTCTTTCTCTGAGACATACAAGATAAGATTGGACTTCACATCGGCTGATACCACCTATACTCACTGCTGTTGAACATCTACCGTCTGTAAGTAGGCTCTCTATATGAGCCAAAACTTTGCAATTTGTTCCTGTCACACTGCACACACAGAAGTGCACTACATTGTTTTTCTCTTTTGTGGTGGATTCCTGACGAATATGCTCCCTCCTAATCCTGGAAGTGCTGTCTGTTAGCGGAGATGTGTACATTTTCTCCTTGGAGGTTGAGACTTCATTTTTTTCACTTTAACTCTCTATTTATTTAAATAGAACATTCACTGGATAATTTATCCTTCACTTTATTGTGTGTAAGTGCCTGTTTAGATCACTTTGGTGTTAACAATACAAATACCACACAGGTATCTGGAGTACAAAATCAGAGGAAGGTTCAGCTGTTCCACCAGCAATGTTGTGTACCTCATCATGTGCATGAAATGCCCAGGGGCTGCTACTACATAGGTGAGATGGGACAATGAGACTAAACAAGAGAATGAATCTGCAACGCCACAGCATCACACACGGAACAAGAAACAGTCCTGTCGGCGAAAATTTCTGACTGAGGCCATAAGATGAACGATCTGAAGGTGGCCACCCTCAAAGGTAATCTCAGAACACCGAAAAGGGAGACGGTTGCATGAATACAAATTTATTTAACATTACGCGTTCGGATCCAGGTGCTTTTAATTGTCTATCTTCAGCACCCTGGATTCACTTGGGGCACTGCTGAACCCCTGAACCCTATTTCACGGATATGGTGCTATGGTTCCTTTTTATCTGTGTGAGCTATAGCATATGCTATTATGAACAGATGATGCCAAATCATGCTATATTGGGGACCAGTGATGGATCAGTGTCGCGAGCAGGGCTCTTTGCCAATTACGGATGTGACGACATGTGAGTGGTGTGACCCGCTTACTGATGTTCTACAGTATATGCACAATTGGCCCTTGGTGGGCACCCCCGATGTGCTGGACTCCCTGTTCACACCAACTACTACCGCGATCTCTGCACTTGAATCGCCGCATGCATGTAGGGATTATTGCTACACTGTAGATAAGAAAGTCAAACCGCGCTCTTGCTTCCTAACAGGATCTCGTAGTGGATCAACTCTTCCCTCTTGCAGCTGATGTGATGTGAAGGCACCCCTCCTCCACAGGTCCCGTCGCAGGATGGCTCCAAACGCGGGCAACAGCAGGGAATAAAACACAAAAGCGCACCGAGGGTCAAGATTTAATTAAAACATGTTAGTAGTAATAACAATAAAAACTTACATATAAGGGTAAGTACATCCAGTATTAAGGTGCAGAGGAAACAGTCCTGGTGGTGTCCTGGGCATAAAGAGATGGTGCAGAGGCTTACAAGGTAGACCCACGTGCTGGGGCTGCCTGGCTCAGCACCATATAGTTCTTACTTCCGGGTTGCAGCTTCTCGCAGGACCCGTGAATAGTAGCCCACTTCAAATGCCGGTTTCCCAGAGAAACTCACTCCGGCGTGCCGAAGGGTCTCTGGTTGTTGATGGGACAGCTGGGGGTAGGTACACCTGTGGGCTGACTTCTAGCTGCACCGTAGGGCTTTCGCAACGCGTTTCACACAGTGTTGTGCTTCATCAGGCGATATTTTGGACACCTACGTGGGGGCCTTTTAAACAGTAATACTGGGTTCCCAATAGGGTAGAGAATTAGCCAATAGGAGTACATGCATAATAAATGCAATGCACTAACGAGGCTTAAAAGGTATTGTGAATGCAAACGGTATGCATTGAACCTTATATTAATAAAAACAAATAAATTTCATCAGCAATATATTAATAATTAAATAAAAGACACTGCAAAAAGCCACCCATGTAGGTAATAACCCATAATTGATCATGTAAAGGTATTACAGGATCACACTTGAATCACAAAGATACATGCAATAAATACATAAAAACACATTGTAAATGGGGGATAGAAAGGAAGGGAAAGAGGTGAAGGGTTTAAATAGATAGAGTGAAACAGATAAATGAGAGGAGAGAAAGAAGGATAATATAAAAAGAAAAAAGAGAGGGGGCGGGAAAGGGAGAGAAGGATGAGATAAACTAGCAGGGGGAAAAAAAAAGGGTGAAGAAGAGGTAGAAAGAAAACAAAAGAAAAAGAAAGAGAGGAAAAAAGAAATGAAAAAGGGAGAAAGAAAAGGGGGGGAGGGAAGGGGAGGGGGGGAAAAGGGGAGGAAGGAGTGAGAGGGGGGGGGGGGGGGGGGGAAGTCCCAGGGGTATAGGGATTAAGAACTAAAAATGGATCTCAATAATTTTAATAATGGATAAAAAATCTCATTAGTCTTAATGCAACAACTAATATCTGTTTATCTCAAAAAGGGTGTCAGTTCGATATAATCATTGAGACCTCCTGGGTATTTGGACTGTAGGGTAAAGATCCAAAATTGCTCACGTTTGGCAAGTTGTAGATCTCTATCTCCTGCCCTCACATTGCTTTTTATTATCTCAATACCCATATATTGTACACCCACTGTACTACAATTGTGTACTTCTTTAAAGTGAGTCAAAAGATGAGTTAGAGGTTTGGAGGTCCCTTCTAGTTTAGGGATATTAGTTATGTTACGTAAATGCTCCATAATGCGTAGTTTCAAATTTCGCTTTGTCCTGCCCACGTACTGCAGTCCGCAGCTACACTGCAGAATGTACACCACATACTGTGACAGACAATCAATAAAACTCGAAATTTTGAAAATAGTCCCTGTAACGTGGGATTTAAAGGTCTTACAGGTTAGCATTTTTGGGCAAATCTTGCACCTAGCGCATTTATGATTTCCCACGACTCCCAGTTGGTCCCTTAGATCTTTCTTGGGTTCTTTGTCTGTTCCCTTTAATAGACTAGGGGCAAGGATGGTTTTTAAAGTTTGTGCTTTTTTAAAAACAACGGGTGGTTTCGGGGCAAGGAATTTATTTAAAATTGGATCCATATGTAAAATGTGCCAATGTTTGGTCAAAATATTTTTTATGGAGTTATGGGAAGAATTAAATTGTGTCACAAAATATGGTGTCTCTTGTTTGTCTTTTTTATGGTTGACAGGGGGGGAATCGAGTGTGTGAATGTTATCGACTTCTAAGTCAGTGTTTTTACATCCTATGGTTTTGGCATGAATTTGTTTACTCTTTTTCTTTTTTAGTAGTAATGAATCCCTATTTTTATTCAGTGCTTTAAGGTAGGATTCGGATATTAATTCCTCCTGATAGCCCTTGTGTCTAAAGCGTTTAATCAGTATTTGTGACTGTTCCATATAGCTATCAACAGTTGCACAATTCCTCCTGATGCGGAGAAATTGGCTATACGGAATATTGTCAATGCACTTCTTTTGATGTCCGCTTTTGGGATGCAAATAGGAATTTACATTAGTGTCTTTAAAGAAAGTTTGGGTAAGAAGAGAGTCTCCCTTAATGGAGATTGATAGGTCCAGGAAGGTAGTATTGTCCTTTTGGACATTGCTAGTAAAGGTGAGATTAAAGTTGTTGTTATTTATTCTATCAACAAAGTTTTTAAATGACGTCTCATCGCCATCCCAGATAACTAGTATATCATCAATGTATCTCCTCCAGAGTTTTAACTGAGGAGGAGATACAGTGATACCCCATATATGCATCGACTCCCACCATCCCATGTAAAGATTGGCGAAGGAAGGTGCAAAGCGGGTCCCCATAGCAGTACCACAGTGTTGTACATAGTAGTCGTGCTGAAAAAGAAAATAATTGTGTTGCAAAATGAACTCTATGGAATCGTGAATAAAGTGACGCTGTATAGGTGGGAGTGTATCGTGAAGTGCTAGATAGAAATCTATAGCTTCTAATCCACCTTTGTGAGGTATTGATGTGTAAAGTGCCTGTACATCTAAAGTGGCTAGTAAATAGGTGTTCACCCAAGGAAAATCGTGAAGTAGAGTAAGAACCGAGGTAGTGTCTAATAAGTGTGAAGGTAATGTTGGCACAAGAGGTTGTAAAAAAGTGTCTACATATTGGGAAAGGTTCGCTGTGAGAGAGTTAATACCCGATATAATAGGTCGCCCAGGAGGATCAGTGAGGGATTTGTGAATCTTGGGTAGGTGATAAAGGATAGGGATGGTGGGAGCAGCGCAAAATAGGTACTCGTATTCTGCCTTACTTAGCACACCAGATTGTCGTGCACTTACAAGTAGTAATTTAAGATCTTCCTGATATTGTTTGGTGGGATCTTTGGATAGTTTCCGATAGGAATTACTATCAGATAACAGCCGTAATGCCTCCCTACAGTAATCAGTCCTGTTTTGGAGGACAATGGCCCCGCCTTTATCTGCCTCACGTATAATGACATCTTGATTGTTTTTTAATTCTTGTAATACTAGTTTTTCTTGTGTAGTTAGGTTATTAGTGTATTTATGTTTCCCATGTTCAATTTGGCACAGTTCTCTAAAATCCTTCTCTACTAATTTATTGAAGATTTCTATATAATGACCACGAGAGTGATAGGGATAAAAAACTGATCGAGGTTTATAGTTCGTATGGTTCACTGGACATTTAGAATGAGCATCCATATATCCCTCATCTGCTAAGTTGGTGAGGTCAACCAACGCAGCTTGTTCTTCTATGGTAAAGCCCTCAATATTTGAACATATATCGAGGGATGCTGCTTCAACACTGTATGGAGCATTCGAAAAATGTCTACCCAGTGTGAGTTTTCGAGTGAATTTTTGAAGATCCACATACAGATCGAAATTCTTAGCTTCACATGTGGGGGCAAATGATAAACCTTTACTTAACAGCATCATAAGTGTATTATCTACAGTGATAGATGATAAATTGTAAATACCGTTGTTAATCAGTGTGATATTGTCTGGGTGGGTTTTTTGCAGGGTTGTAATGATTCCTCCTCTCCCCCTTGTTCCCCTTCTGAATTCTCCCTTTTTCTTGATGGTTTTTGTTTGGTCTCTGGTGGATGATTTGGATCCCAGGTTGGTATTGTTTGCCTGACTTGATTCAATCTGGCTAAAAAATCCTCATTTTGTGATTCTGGCAATGTTCCTAAGACCTCATATTTATTAGTCACTGGGATTGGGTTCTCTTTGATATCTTTAATGTTTGGTTGCTGTTGTGTCACTGTACTCCTTGAGTTCCTAGGGGGTTCTCTAGGGTTGTGATCACGTGTGTAGTGATACTTCTGGTAATGTTTATTATTTTTTGATTTTTGATATTTCCAATGACTAGGGTGTCCCGTGGGGTGACCCCATGGGGGTTTATATGAAGTGCTGTCTCTATGATGTTGAGGCGTGTGTCTATAATGTTGGTCGTGATGAGGAAAGAAGTGTGGATTGTGTTGATAATAATTGGGGTCTCTGGGTGTTCTGGGTGGTTGTGGATGATATTTGTGAGATTTATGTGGGTTGTTACTTACATGGTCTAAATTGGGAGTAGGAACGGGCGTCTTGGGATTATGTGAAGCATCTACTCCTTCCTGTTGTTTCTTGTCTCTCGAGTTATCCCATGATCTCTGTTGGTTTAGAGAATAGTCAAGTTTATCCCTAAGAAATTTCCTATTTTTGGATGCCAATATTTGATTTTCAAATTTCTTCAATTTAGAACACATGTCTTCTGTAAGTTTGGGTAATTGATCTAAGCAAGACATTGATAGAATCTCATTTTTGATCTGAGTGATCTTGGAGTCTAATTCTGTTAGTTCTTTCTTTCTCTCTAACACCAGCAATCTGATCAATTCAAATGAACAATGATCAAGGAGTCTGTCCCACTCCTTTACAAATTCGTCATTGTCAGCAGCATATGTTGGTTTTTTTCTAAATCTTAAGCCTCTGGGAATACGGCCACACCTGGCATACTCCTCTAGTGTGACCATATCCAACCAGGACCGAGTTTCTTTTTCTATTAGTTTATGCAAAGTATCAATTTGATCAGAGAGATTAGGTACATTTTCCTCAGTCAGAGGTTTATCAGAGAATAATTTGTTAAGGATTTCTGCCTTCCTGTATCTATTGTTAATACATTGTAGGAATTGGCTAGTGTGTGGTACATCCATAATACGTCTAATAAGGGCAGGGGAAGGTGGAGGCACAGACCTGGGGGGGGAGGAGGAGGGGAGGGACAGAGGAGAAATGAGTGGCAGGGAAGAGGGGCCTGGGGAAGGGGGGGGAGGGAATTGGAACATGGAGGAGGAAAAACAATTGCTGAATAAATATAAATTGCACAATAGCACAGTGAACAAATATCTACTGGATAACACAATTGTAATACTAAATGGAAGTCTTTGGTAGTGCAGCGAGAATGATGTGGGGTAAAGGGAAAGTAGTGTTCCTTAGAAATAAGCAACACAGTTACCATAGATAAGAAAGTCAAACCGCGCTCTTGCTTCTTGCGAAATTTGAAACTACGCATTATGGAGCATTTACGTAACATAACTAATATCCCTAAACTAGAAGGGACCTCCAAACCTCTAACTCATCTTTTGACTCACTTTAAAGAAGTACACAATTGTAGTACAGTGGGTGTACAATATATGGGTATTGAGATAATAAAAAGCAATGTGAGGGCAGGAGATAGAGATCTACAACTTGCCAAACGTGAGCAATTTTGGATCTTTACCCTACAGTCCAAATACCCAGGAGGTCTCAATGATTATATCGAACTGACACCCTTTTTGAGATAAACAGATATTAGTTGTTGCATTAAGACTAATGAGATTTTTTATCCATTATTAAAATTATTGAGATCCATTTTTAGTTCTTAATCCCTATACCCCTGGGACTTCCCCCCCCCCCCCCCCCTCTCACTCCTTCCTCCCCTTTTCCCCCCCTCCCCTTCCCTCCCCCCCTTTTCTTTCTCCCTTTTTCATTTCTTTTTTCCTCTCTTTCTTTTTCTTTTGTTTTCTTTCTACCTCTTCTTCACCCTTTTTTTTTCCCCCTGCTAGTTTATCTCATCCTTCTCTCCCTTTCCCGCCCCCTCTCTTTTTTCTTTTTATATTATCCTTCTTTCTCTCCTCTCATTTATCTGTTTCACTCTATCTATTTAAACCCTTCACCTCTTTCCCTTCCTTTCTATCCCCCATTTACAATGTGTTTTTATGTATTTATTGCATGTATCTTTGTGATTCAAGTGTGATCCTGTAATACCTTTACATGATCAATTATGGGTTATTACCTACATGGGTGGCTTTTTGCAGTGTCTTTTATTTAATTATTAATATATTGCTGATGAAATTTATTTGTTTTTATTAATATAAGGTTCAATGCATACCGTTTGCATTCACAATACCTTTTAAGCCTCGTTAGTGCATTGCATTTATTATGCATGTACTCCTATTGGCTAATTCTCTACCCTATTGGGAACCCAGTATTACTGTTTAAAAGGCCCCCACGTAGGTGTCCAAAATATCGCCTGATGAAGCACAACACTGTGTGAAACGCGTTGCGAAAGCCCTACGGTGCAGCTAGAAGTCAGCCCACAGGTGTACCTACCCCCAGCTGTCCCATCAACAACCAGAGACCCTTCGGCACGCCGGAGTGAGTTTCTCTGGGAAACCGGCATTTGAAGTGGGCTACTATTCACGGGTCCTGCGAGAAGCTGCAACCCGGAAGTAAGAACTATATGGTGCTGAGCCAGGCAGCCCCAGCACGTGGGTCTACCTTGTAAGCCTCTGCACCATCTCTTTATGCCCAGGACACCACCAGGACTGTTTCCTCTGCACCTTAATACTGGATGTACTTACCCTTATATGTAAGTTTTTATTGTTATTACTACTAACATGTTTTAATTAAATCTTGACCCTCGGTGCGCTTTTGTGTTTTATTCCCTATTATTGCTACACTGTACGCATGCCCAACCTTGATTCCATGACGACATCAGGCAATGGAGCAGTGATCCACTCTTTGAACAGAGACGCGCTACAGGTCTGCGGTTCGCATGCGTCACGAGTTGACGCCTTCTAAGCATCGGTCACGTGAACACAACTTGACCAATACCAGGAACCTATATGGCTACTGTTCATTTGAATTGACACTCGCCTGTTGCTTCGTGCAGTTTTGGGAGTTTTTAATTAGTAGTTGTGTGTTGGGCACTTGGGTGGTGGGTATTTAAGTCACTGGCTGTCACTTGTTCTCTGCAACCCCCCCGAGGAATGTCCCGTTTGGGGACGAAAACGTTGGTTTAATGTGCAAGTATCTTTTATACTAAAAACCATTTGTTGATAACCACTGAGTGCTGTTGCCTTTTTTTACCATCTCTTTGCTGGTAACGTACTGTATGCTGTTTATTCTTATGGTACAAGCACCAGCTCATTACTGTATTACTACATGAGTGCCAGACTACCTTCATTGTGTGTGGGTATATATATATATGTATATATATATATATATATATATATACACCCACACACACTGAGTGGGGCCTAGAAAAGTCAGACACCTCTGCCACGCACCCTGTGCCCTAGATGCAACACCTCTGCCATCTCTACCGAACACTGGGTGGGTATAATAGCAAGCCCTGTCTCCCCAATCCTTGCTAGCACTGCTGCTACTGTAGTGCCGACGGTTATTCTAACACAAACCAGTGGCAATCGCCAAAAAGACCCAGGTACATGCTGGGTCGTGTTTCAGGCAAGTTTAAGGCATTTCTGCATTGACTAATGGCCCATCAGATTAACAGCGGGGGGTCCCTGGCAATCCCATTCAAACTGGGACTGCCAGGGACCCCTGCTGCGTTAATCCGATGGGTCATTAGTCAATGCAGAAATGCCTTAAACTTGCCTTAAACTAGCCAGGTTACACCCAGCATGTACCCAGCATGTAACCGGGCTAGTTTAAGGCAAGCCTTAGAATACTCGTTGTCTCGTCTGTACCTGTCCTGGATACGAATCCCATATCTGCCTACAGACAACAATCCTCTCCCTGTATGCCCCTACATACCTCTGCATTCCCGCTAGTGCCCTACAGACCAGGTGTTGGAAGGTAGCCAGAGCATTCCTCATCCTGAATGGCATCCTAAAAAACTCACAGAGGTCATTCGGAATGCTGAAGGCTGACCACCCCCCCCCCCTTAGCCTTCCTCTTTATACTGTTCTTCACCTCTGCTGATACTACACACTGTAAGCATTCCTATGCAGAGGATGCAGATCACCTGGAAGCACAGGATGATCTGTACTATGTGTCCTGCCCGGATTGTCCGAGGTGAGAACCCTATGCTGTTCCATCCTAGCCCTGGCTTCTGCTCCTGGCTGCCTACCCCCCTGGACCCTAGCTCAACTAGAATCACACTAGGAAACCCTATCCTAACTAAGAGGCCTGGCACTGCCTGAGCTACTCCCTGAAACAGTTTCCCCATTCCTGGTAACAGATTCAGGAGCATCCGCACTCACTCACCCGCTTTACCCTCTGGCTGGCAGGCATCACCGGGGTGGCAAAACTCTGCCCCTGCCGCCTCCGGCCAGGAGTAAGGCTGAAACAGCTGGGCTCTCACCTGAGTGACCCCCTGATGCCGTGCCAGTGGAATGGCACCTTGATAAAGTCCCTATGGGATGAAACGCGTTGGTGCGTTAGCTCTCTCTGTTTCATTGTATACAGATTAAATACCCTTTAACTTTTTACATGGAGTTGCCCTGAATTCATTTCTACTTCACGGATGAATGCTATGCTGTGCTCCTCTGCTTACCATTTCTGCAGTGGAATGGAGTGGGCTTCCCGCAATCCTTGCTGCCTACACTTCCTGGGTCCCACTAACAGTCTTCTTCCTACCTGTCCATACTACGTCTGACCTGGTAGGTCTCGGATGCCTACTCCAGAGCCCGCAGTGCCACAGCAAGTGGCCTGACCCCTTGCTTTCCCGAGACTCGGACGCCCGCAGCCTCATGCCTTCTAAGCTGGGGTCAGCTATCACCGCATCCCTAAACGCTGTCCCTAACACTAACCACCCACCCTTAGTCTCTAAGTCAGGGGAAACAGGGACAGGTAAAGGGAACAGTAAGTCAGTCACTGGTTGCGACTCAGGAGTCTGGCTTACCTGTCTGGTCTCCGCAGAGACCGCTGGAACTGTTGGTCCCAAATGCAGGGGGACAGGGGTTAATTCTGTGGTGGTTCCTGATGGCTGGCTCCTAGGAATCGCTGCAACAGGAGTCAATTCTGATGTGAACACAAAGGTAACATGCCCCAAGTCATTGCCGAACAAAACTGAGGCATCTAACCCAGGCAATACACCCACCTCCCTTATGCCACGACCGGCAACCCAATCCAAAAAGACCCGGGCAACCTGGGGCGACCGCGGTCCTCCATATGGCACGTTCACTTGCATCCCGGTGCCCGGGAGCAAATCCTCTGGCCGCACCATATCAGGGCGTACCAGGGTAACGATGGCACCGGAGTCCAGCAAGCCGTCCACTTGCCAGTCCCCGATGGTCACCCTCTGCAGATGCTTCTGCCGGACATCATTGGGCTTCAACCTCACTGATGCATGCCTGATGTCCTCTGATCTCCGCTGCTGGTCCCGAGGCGGCAAGTGCAGGTTCTCCCGTGGACGTCCCTCTGTGGGTTGATTCCATGGCTGTGCTTCGCTCCTCTGTGTGTGCCAGTCGCACACGGGCGACTGGACTTGCAGCTTGCGATCGTTGCCCCTGATGTCCCAGTCCGGACAGTCTGGCCTGAGATGACCGACCTTGTTGCAGGAAAAACACTGCCTTTCATGTCTAAACTCTGAAGCTTGGGGTGCGTCGCCTTCTGCTGCAGGCTTGTGGGTTCACTGAGTGATGGTTTTGACTACCTTGGCCAGGTTAGCTGCATCTTTGGGAGCCGCTCTCTTCTGCATTAAAGCCCTGCTGGCCAATCAGCCATCCTCGCAGCATCCACATGGGTCTTTGGTTTGTGGTCAAAAACCCGTGCCCTCACGTCCGAGGGAAGCTGCTGTAGTAGCTGCTCCTGGAACATCAAGTCCAGCAGTCTATGGAACTTGGTGATCCCATAACCCTCCACTCACTGGGTCCCCTGCAAAGCCATGCGGGCACCATAATCCACATAGGATTCCCTGGGAATTTCTCCCCAGTCCGGAACTTGCCCCGGTACACTTCTGTGGTGAGGGCATACTGGGTGAGCAGCATACACTTTACATGACCATAATCATCCGCATTCATGCGTGGAATACCCTGCACAGTTCGTTTGGCTTTCCCGGAAAGCAATGGACGCAGTCTCAGCACCATGTCCCGACGTGGGACCCTGTACCGGAGACACGGAATCTCAAAATCATTTAGTAATGCATCTATTTCATCCGTGCCATCCATGAACTTGCTGAAGTTGTGGTGGTCCACCCGGGGAATGTCCTGTTCCCCGTTGACAAGGTAGGGATGTGGGGCTTTACCATGCACTACGGCCAGCATCTGTATACGCTCCGCTGCGGTAGCCTTTTCTCCCCATGCGGTCAGGAGCGCGGTAAGTCCAGTAGCCACAGTGACTACCTCCTCTGCACCCTCTGTCGCCAAGCCACCATTATTCAGGTGGTCACTTGCTCCCTCCCCATGTCCTTGCAGCTCCGGAGCTGTATCGACCTCCTGCACTCGGGGCTGATTGGTGTCCACTGCAACTGCAGCTAAGGGGCCAGGCCCCTCCATTGGAGCCATTCTGGCTTCGTGATTCTCCAGGTCCTCCTCCAGCTGCAACTTTGACCGACCGTCCGTCGGCAATTCATATCCTGCATATTTCTCCAAAATACGCTGCCGGTCCCAGGATCAGAACCTTCCTGAGCGGTTACTCATGATGTGATGGTTAGCACAGGGGTTTGGGCAAAGGGAACAGTGTAATATCTTGTGCTCTTGTGAAGCGTGTGTAAATTACCACTTGTCCGGAGAGCTCACAATCTACGAGTTTCCCCACTATGTTATAGAATCCCGCTGGAGATTATACCATAGGCTCAGTCAGCGTTCCACCGCTGCCACCAGTAAATATACTTGTCACGGGAGACCAAGACTTATACACAAATTAATACTGGGATTCTGCCCTGAGCACACAAGTTGGGTAAAATAAATTGTAATTTATTTCTTTTCAGACAGACACGCAAATCTTCACAATATACACTCAATACAATACTTACTGGGATGGGGAAACAAAATAAATTGTCCTTAGAACGAAACAAAGTCTCTGGGCATCCATGCAAGTGGGTGCGCACAATGATCCGTGTAGCAGTTCCTGGCTGGGGGCGCAACTTGCCAGCCCTCTATTTCCACCAACAAGTAAAAGTTTGTTCAGTCCTTACAGGGTTCGTTCGGGAACCCTTAGCTCTAACGAATTCCAGAAGAGGGGGATGATCCTTGGTTATGGTATTATTAACTCCTCACACTCCGGAACCGCAGACGCTGGAACTTGATCAAATCGTTGTTAAAATAAGGTGAATCTGACTGGGACTGGCAAGCAGGCATATTTATAGGGTTCATGGTCCTATTCCCAAATGCACAGCCAATCCCTTGCGTGGGAACACTTTTCCCCCCTATCCCAGACTTGCCAGTAGTTCATAGCATGGGCAGAAGTGGCTTCCTGGTTTGCACAGAGCATGTGTCAACTTGACACCTAAGCTCCTTAGCATACCGGGTCCAACTTCTTACCTGGCGACAAGGTAAGTCTGGGTTTTGACTACCAAGTATGAATGGCCCATCCTGCATACCAGGATCTGATACTCAGGGATTTTCTGGCTCTTCTAACACCTAGGATTGCTAGGGCTTGAGAAATCCCTCAGTTCATTCACCCGTAGCATATTTGCATGCTAAAGGATTTTTCCCGGCTCACAGAAAAAAGTTTTCCTGGCTTCACATTTAAAACCAACAGTATAACACAGTTTATTAATATGGTCTGCTTGTGCCACTACTATAAACTTTATATGTGTGTGTATGGTTTCTTTATTCCTCACTGCACTCCAAAAGTTAGAATGCTAGCTTATTCTGATTGCGAGTTAGCTTAATTGAACGAGCTATGATGTGGTTTGCGGTTTAACCCAATTATCACATCAATTGACTTTCCCTCTTTCAAGTTATGAAGCTAACAAGGTAGCGGATACATTTTGACAGAAACCACTTCAGCTAGACCGCAAATCACTTACTCACTTAACCTTTCGGTTGCGAGGTCGAAAGCTTAGAAAGTGATCCCTATACTTTCAACGCGGCCACCCATACATAGCCACACGTCTTCAATCAGCGCTTGGTTTAGCGCTCACAGCTCCCTCGTGTCTCAAAACCAATTGGCACAGTTTGTATACATTCCTATTACTGCATCTAGAGAATGAGCTGCAAAATGGGGTCAAGAAAGATGGTGTAGGGGCGAGCATATTAGTGTGGTGCACATACAGTTAACCCCTTCAGTCCCAATGCGATTTAGGATTAAGAGCGGTGGTGTAAGGGAAAACAGGGGATTATGGGGATAATAAATTTTAACCCCTTCACTCCCAACAGGGTTTAGGGTTAACCAGCCGGGTATCATGCCTTTATTATTGGCCTGTTTTACCCCTCTCGCCACAATCATATACATAAATAAGCAAGCACACAACATGCATAAAGATGCACCGAGCCTGGAACATGGAAGCAGTATGAGTGGAGATAGCAGTATATGCATGTAGCATGTGCATACACATACCTAATATGAGGGTATGTTAGTAGTTGTAGTGTGTCGTAAAACTCAAATCTAGGTTCAAACCATTATTTCTGGAATCAAAAAGGTGTACTGAATTTCAGCTCGCAAGTTCTTTCAAGTGTTTTTTCTGAATTGTCCCTTTAGGATCAATACAGAAAGGTCAGAGATGGAGTGACAAGCTTATACTGTAATTGTACAATACATAGTAAACAATAAAGTCTCTTCATTATACCTATTTTTTTGTAGGATACTGTACAGTGACCTGTACAATCAAAACTCATGCTGATCAAATAACAGTGCAAAAAAAATAAAAATAAGATTTATACATTTCAAACTGTTTTTACTTTTAATTTGTTTTCCACATTGCACTTCATTCTTCAACAAGATCTTATAAATCCCTATACTTTTATTTATAATCGTGTAACATACATACTGTACACACAACAGAAAATGGATACCCGCTCAGACCTGAATGAGATGAATAGGTAGGTGCACTAGGGGAGAAAATAAAGACAACCTAAAATCCAAACCAAACATTTCTCCATGTTAGTGGGGAATAGACAGGAAAGCTCCCAATTATATGGACACTGTTACCTATCTCGGTGAATGATAGACTAGATGAGGGCTAGCACAGCCTTTCTTTATAGGGCTACCTCTACTCCTCAACCCTACCCTTACTGTAGGTCGCTATTTGAGACAGGGCTGTCTGTATTAAGTTACTCAAGTCCTACACATCTACTGGAAACGTATGCAAGTGTCCAACAGGAGATGTCTGTGAGCCTTTAGTTACTCTGACGCTGTCATCTCAACAGCATCAACATTGCTCTTAACTAACAGGGAATTCCTCTCCAGTGCAGTAACTTATCAGGGCTCAGCAAGGATCTCGAGATAGTGGTATACACTTGACCTGCCTACAGTAAGTAATCAATTAGTGTAACTTTTGTCATGTTTTTGCTACCTACCTATATTAGTTTGATCTACTAAAATTAGTTTTTAACATCCTCATTTTTCTATTCACGAACAACTAACAGGGGTCTATATAAATGTAGTAATTCTCTCATTAAGATTGGCATATGATACTGCCATTTAGTTCTGCTGTGTTCCCACAGATACTGTAGGCTCATCATAGTGTATGATAGGTTCAACTAAGATATGTAACAGAGTGCATATAATTAAGGGCTGTCCTGCCTATTCCCCACTAACGTAGAGAAACTTTTGGCTTGGATTTTATGCTATATACATACACAGACACATATTTCAAATACTCTTCCAGAAAAATGTTTTTGACTCTACAATATTTCAAGACTATGATCCTATAAACATATTAATGCAAGGGTGGTACAAACACTAACTTGATGCAATCAGGGCTTTAGCATGGATTTAGATTACATTTAATTTTGTGTATAGGAGTTTACTTTTCTTATTGACGGGAAAATAATTCCATGTAATCTATGTGTCTATATATTTAATAAAGCAAGTGTCGTGCAAGCATCTTTTTCATCCTGCGATTATAGATTTAGAATCCTTAAAAATATATCTGCCATTCTGAAATATACAGTATAATATATTTCCAGTTAGTTATGAGCTATCCCTTAACACTTCAGTAAGTATTGTATATTCTGTGTTTTTTGTGGCTTAATAATTTTAGATTTGTGGTCTTATACAGTATGTGAAAAACTATTAAATAAAATAGATGAAACCTTTTCAATTAAATTAACCCATAGCAAAATAATGCATAGGGGGTTTATGCCTGTAGTAGAAGTAAGTAAACTTAGCTCAACTATAAGATCTACAGTAAATCAGCAGTAATACACAAAATGCAAAAGCTATGGACTACTCATGTATAGGTTCAATGTGACAGGTACTGTACATATGCTTTGGGAGCATTCTCACTGGAACAGATTACTAGCCAGTTTACCACTCATAGCAGCATATTCAAATATAAAGTTTAGCCCTTTGACACATATACAGTATTCTTATAGTAGTACAATTAATTATTGTTTTCTCAGAATCAGGTGAGCTCAATGTCCCTACAAAAAAAAATGGCAACTAGTTCAATGCAAGAAGTCCCAAATGCACATTCAATATAGTATGGCAAATTATTTAGTTCAGTTATATATATTTTTTCGGGTAATTTAGTTCAATCTTATCGCCAAAACATATCACGCCTGCAACCAAGTGAAGGAAGCCCCTATCAGCAGGTTCCTACACTACCAATGTTATACTGTGTCCACTGCTTAGAGAAAAGCGGAAACGCAACATTGATATAGTCAATAGCATGGGATGCATGGCAAGTATGAGGCGCCTAAGGGGTTAATATTTAGAAACACTATAAGTGCTATGTGTGAGCTACAGTGCAGTAAAAACTACTTTAAAAACAAAAACAATAAGAACTGAAAAAATAAATATTTAAACATCCCCGCCCCAAGAAAAAAATATATACTTGTCAAGTTTAGTGCTGCAGTAAAGGTGATCTCCACCTTTCTCCAGGGGGAAGAAATCTCTCAATGACTACAGTACTTGCCGATTAAAGACAAAAATGTTGGTACAATTTTTCTATGTACAAATACAATTTCAATTTGCATTGCATTAGTTGCTGTGTTTTTTCTGTGGACCAGATATTAACCTGTCAGTAATTTATTCAAAGCATATCCACAAATTCTAATTTTATTTGAAGAAATTGTTTATGAAAGAAAACATGCCTAAATGATCTATTGATAAATTATACTAGGAAACAATATTAAAATAACTAATAGCCCAGTCTGCAGAATAAATAAATGGATAGTAATAATTTTGTATCTAGTATACAGTTTTGTAATCAGAAAAATATTGACTCAAAAAGTACCATATTCTTTTTGTTACTGACATTTGAAATGTATATGCCAATCAAGCCCAATGTTTTTCTTGTGATTGGCTGTGTATTTTCGGTCACAACAGTTAATAATGAACAAAGAGACTCAGAGAAGAGAAATGACGTAAGGTTCTTATAAACTGTAGGGTTTATGTTATTTATTTATAAATGTTTTCTTGTTGCAGAACTAGGGCATAACTGAAGGAAAACAACTTCATGAGATTTAACAAAGAATAAGAATCCACAGGATACAAAGGGATGATTCTCTTTGATAATTATAGTGTGGTTATTTGCTTGTCTCACATAGGTTTTGCAGTCAGGAGGTTTGGATAGAATATACCCCAAAAGTTTTACCTTTTGTACTGTCCACCCGTGTAGAATCTAACCACACAAAAAAAAAAGGAAATATTTTCTAAATATCATCATTTAATTTCTTATAGTACCTCCATGTTAGTGCATAACACTGGTGATTAGGCCCTTCACAAATATAGGTAGGTTACAGATCAACTGATATTTTGCCTGCATTGCAAGAACCCCTCTTCTCTTTGCGTCAATTGTACGTCTAACTCAGCTCTCAGAGAAATATATGAAATACGAAAAGAATACAAGATGATTATGGAATATGAAATATAAAAATGTACTGCAAAATCAAACAACCAAGAAAAGTATATTAGGGATAACGTATATTGAGGATAATTTATATTGGAGATATGAACCAGTCATGCACTGCCATGGTGGGATTAGGGGAAATGATTATCGTGATTAACAAATCTCCCTTTTCTTCTCTCGTCCCTTTATGTAAGTGCATGATGAGGCAGGAACCAGAGCACAGCCATTGACTTCAAATATAAATAACCCCAGGCAGACTCCAACATAAAAAATTAGCTATTTATTGCAGACTTCCATCAGCAGGAACTACATGAACACACCACCTACGCGTTTTATGCCGGAGCACTTTGACAAGTACTCAGGGCGCCGCCGTCTTGCATCTGCGCAGTCTTCTCCTAGCGCGGCAGTCATTACGAATAGCACACATGAGTACTTGCTCACCTTGGAGCTCCGGCGAGGCGCTCGCCACTCCGGCACACGCAGCGCTCCCGTCCGCAGCGGAGGAGAGGGGGACTAAAGGGGAGCCCAGAGGGGGGACCTGGGATATATATATATATACACACACACACACACGTGTGTATATATATAGTGAACACCGCCGTGACGCTGCGGGGTCTTGTGTCCCATATTAACGCAGGAAACTCTGTATTTCTTTATCCAGGGTTTATTTACAGGGGTTAAATAACACAATACTAGGACCACCGTCCCTTTAAGGAAATACAAATCATAAAAATAAAGCCTACACTTATCAGTAGACTGTCTAAATATCAGCTCCCTCTCTGATTGGCACTAGCAAACTAAAATAACTTTAAATAACCCACCCGGTTAGCAACAATATCAACAGTCCTTAGGCACCCAAATATACATTATTTAGTCCTTTACTTTGTCTGGAACTGTCTCACGAGAATCCAGGAACTTCCTCTGGATCCAATATCATGGACAGGACAGCCTTGCTTCCACAGCAGACTTGTGACCTTGTTTCTTCCTAGATATGCAACGCAGGCTGTCCCAGCAGGGTCTGCAACCAACATCCAGCAAGCCTAGGGGATTGTGCCAGCCAGCTTCCTATTGGCTGGGGTGAAGTTGTTCTCTCCCCCCCTTCTCTGGGGAAAGCAGCGGCAGTTATAGTTGGCTGTGGTTAGCCAGCCATTGTATACTAGGGTCGTGTGCGCGCATGGCAGTGAGCCGGGCGATAGGGGAGAGGACGCCGAAAAGTAAGCATTTGCGCCGCTACTACAGTATGTATGTGTGTGTATGTATATGTGTGTACAATATTAATAAATAATTTATTCTCACAGCATGTCTTTTTTTTTCATTTTTAATACACACACAGATATATATACCACAGCAAAGAAGAGACAGCACTCAAGGTAATCCTGTGTCAAGAGTGTATTAGAGGAAACATGGCACAATCACCCGACGTTTTGTGTGTGTGTGTATATGGGAGTGTGTGTGTGTATATGGGTGTGTGTGTGTGTATATGGGAGTGTGTGTGTGTATATGGGTGTGTGTGTATATATGGGTGTGTGTGTGTGTGTGTGTGTATATATGAGTGTGTGTGTGTGTGTGTGTGTATATGGGTGTGTGTGTGTATATGGGAGTGTGTGTGTGTACCCCCCAATCAGTCACCCCCCCACCTAGTCAGTCAAAGTCACCCAGTCAGTCACCATCTCCTCACCCAGTCCCCCCCATCAGTCCGTCCCCCCCTATCTCCTCTCTCTGTCTCTCCCCTCCCTGTCTCTCTCCCCTACACTCTCTCTGTCTCTCTCCCCCACACTCTCTCTGTCTCTCTCCCCCACACTCTCTCTGTCTCTCTCCCCCACACTCTCTCTGTCTCTCTCCCCCACACTCTCTCTGTCTCTCTCCCCCACACTCTCTCCGTCTCTCCCCCCACACTCTCTCCGTCTCTCCCCCCACACTCTCTCTGTCTCTTGCTCCTACACTCGCTGTCTCTCTCCCCCACACTCTCTCTGTCTCTCTCCCCCACACTCGCTCTGTCTCTCTCCCCCACACTCTCTCTGTCTCTCTCCCCCACACTCTCTCTGTCTCTCTCCCCCACACTCTCTCTGTCTCTCTCCCCCACACTCTCTCTGTCTCTCACTCTGGATCTGGATCTCTTATTTACCCTGTATATCTTAACTGCCCTATACTACACCGAAATAACTTATACTGCTTTCTTCCAGATCTGACTCAAGCTTCACACAGGAAACATCGGAACCCCCCTAACCAAGAAGACAGGTAAGGAACACCTCCCCTCCAATGTATAAGATTGCTGGAATGAAGGTACCTGGACATTGAGGTACTGCGGATCAGGTAAGATCCCAGGTGGGATTGCTGCTTTAGATATTGTGAAGCGGGGACGTCCAGACACAGGTTAAGGGGTTCAGGAAACTAGTCATTCACACCTGGCTTTTATTTCTAGATCCAACATACACACACACACACACACACACACACACACACACACACACACACACACACACACACACGCTAATTGTAGTATAATGTAATACAATAAATACATTTATGTCAAAAACGATTGTTGTTCTGACTCAGAATTTATTAAATGTATTTTATTTATATATTTTATTTTAAAGTGGGGTTGGGGGCGGGACTAGGGGCGGTACTAGGGGCGAGTAGATTTTTGGGTGATTTGTCGAACACTGTATATATATATACAGACAAAAGGTAGCACTGAGTGCTCATTTGCATGTCATTTCCCAGAATCCCTTGCTGCAGTGGAAGCGCTGTATGCTGGGTGACAATGGGGAAAGACAGAGTTGCAGACCTGTCTAAGACATGCAAATGAACATACAGTAATATTTACAGTTGCTATATATATATATATATATATATATATATATATATATATATATATATATATATATATAAAAGAAAGAAAAGCCCCAAACAAGAGCACTCTAGTATACCAATTCAAAGTACAAATTCACAAAATCTTTATTGAATAACTGTCACAGAACATAAAATAAAAGAAAGCAGAGAATAATTAAAACAAGGCATGGATCCCCTGTACGTAAAAAACTTGACATACATCCTCCAACAATTAATTCCAAATAGGAAAAAACCGTGTCAAATCAGACAGAAAATGCACTCTAGTGTACCTGACAAGGTAAACGATAGTAATTCAGACAAGGAGCAAAAATGAAGTGGCT
The DNA here is from genome assembly GCF_040206685.1 of Ascaphus truei. Lineage (NCBI taxonomy): Eukaryota > Metazoa > Chordata > Amphibia > Anura > Ascaphidae > Ascaphus > Ascaphus truei. The sequence continues at coordinate 302,619,352 of NC_134485.1, read as the reverse complement.
ATGGCCAAATGGTCAGATCACATAATATCAAAGCATACTCATCCCCACTTAATCTCTGGGATAGTCTCAAGTGACACAGTGCAGCAATACATGATAGGGCCAAAAGATATACAGCCTAAAGAAGCACACCTCAAAAACCTATATGCTAGTTGTCATACATTACCAAACATCAGGCACACAGCAAGATCATGGAGGAAGCAAGGAGCAAAAGCTCAGAACATAATTACGTGTCCCTAAAGGGGGACAAACCAAGGGGTCCTGCCTACTGCACCCACTCCTATGCGTTTCGGCCAAGAGCCTTCTACTGGGAGTGGTGGGGTAGGCAGGGTAACATGCACGCATAAAAAGGATGTGTAATTAGGCCCATGAGTATAATCACCTGGTGAAAATCTACCAAATACATAATATACAGATAATGAAATGAAAGACACAGGCAGTGAAATGACGATAATCAACCTGTCCAATATTATTCTCACAGAAGAACAAAATAATGTCTTACGATGAGGCCTCTCCGTTGCACCGACCTCCTGCATGGACCACTTCGAGTGGACAAAAGATTTGAATTTATTTTGCAGAAAACTTCTTTTATTTAAACATTATTTCAAGGATCATAGTAATAATGATGACAATGTGGAATGCATACAGCTACTACACAGGAAGACATGTGCTTACAAGATCTTGAATCGCTACTGGAGGATCAAGGTGTTAAACAGATAGAGGAAAAGGACGTTCTCTCACATCTGAAACCCCAGTCAACCTTCTGTCCACCTTGGCAGACCTGTCCACCAGTGGAAGTTTATTTGAAAATGGTGATGGAGGACTTTAAGAAGATTAAAACCCAGATGGGTGATACCAACCTCACCCGAACAGAGATGGTGGCGATCAAGGAACTCAAGGCCCTATGGGATGTGATCATCAAACCCAGTGACAAAGGCGGCAACATAGTCATCTGGCCTGAGGTGATGTATGAGAGGGAAGCACTTAAACAACTTAAGAACCGTGAGTGTTATGCAGAGATTGCCTCAGACCCAACCATTCGCTTTAAAGCGGAAATTTACCTAATTTTGAGGTCAGCAGTGTTGGATGAGATTATCACAGAGCGTAACTGCCAGGCATTTACTTTGAAATTCCCTAGAGTTCCTACATTTTATTTGTTACCCAAAGTGCACAATAATCTCACCCACCCCCCAGGAAGACCAATTGTTTCTCGCATAGGGGGGTTGTGCGAACCCATATGCAGGTTCATACTCTTTTCTGCAGTTTTCAGTGGAGACGTTACCATCATATATCAGAGACACGATGGATGTGTTTCCGCGTTTGGACCACATCACGGTCGATGAGAATACTCTTCTCGCGACTTGTGATGTGGAATCCCTCTATACATGCATCGATCACAACGATCGCTTGCGCGCCACACAATTCTATCTGTCGATGCAGAACGTCTCTACTGGACTTATGCATTTCATCCTGAAATTACTGAGGTTTATCCTCACACATACTTTATTTTATTTATTTTATTTTCAGGAATAGGTACTATCTGCAGAGGAGAGGTACTGCGATGGGTGCTACGTGCGCACCCTCCTATGCCAATCTCTTCCTGGGTTGGTGGGAAAGGGAGATTGTGTTTTCTGAGGAGAATATAGGTTTTACCCAACATGTGTCATTGTGGCTGAGGTACATCGACGATATCCTCATCCTCTGGCAGTGTACTGCCACGGGGTTTAGGGATTTTGTCGATGTCCTCAATCACAATGACATGAACATCAAACTGACATTTAATTGTAGCCACACACAAGTGGAATTCTTAGATCTATACATCACTCTGGGGCCGGACGGCACCCTTCATACGGATATTTTCCGTAAAAAAACAGCCACAAATGCCATATTACATGCCAACAGTTTTCACCCGGAACACCAAATTAAGGCCATCCCTAAGAGCGAATTTCTGCACCTTAAGCGCAATGTGTCCACTGAGATGGGCTTCATAGAAAGGGTGGGGGAGATGAGAGAGAGATTCCACCAGAGAGGATACAGCCATCAGTGTGTGGAGAGAGGCTACAAAAAAGGATTAGATACCCCTAGAGAGACTCTTTTATGTCCCAAAACCAAAACTACTTCAGAACAAAAAATCAGATTCATAGGAACACATAATAAACAGTGGCCTTTATTACGTAAAACACTACAAAACCACTGGAATATCCTCATGACAGATCCTGATCTAAAAAGAGTATTGGGTGATAAGATCACCATGACTAGTCGCAAGTCCCCTAATCTTAGGGATAAGCTGGTGACCAGCCACTTTGTCCCTACCATTAATGAAACTTTCCTCTTGACTGCTAGGAAGAAGGGTTTTTTTAAATGCAGGAACTGCTCTGCCTGCAGATACATGTACCAGACGGATGCGTTCACCGATTTCTTAAATAAAAACACCTTTAAAATCAAAGATAATTTTGGGTGTAAATCCAAGGGTGTAATTTACTGCATTACCTGTCCCTGTGGTCTCCCTCCTCGAGCATGTGAGGAATATCAAAAATGCTTCGAGAGACCTTCACAATTTTAAGAAAATTACTTCGGTGGCCCGGCATTTTCTTCTGGTGCATGGATCTGATTTTAATCTCCTTCAGGCGTTTGCAATAGAGAGAGTAAGCTTGGGGATGAGGGGTGGCGATTTAGAGAAGGCACTTTTGCGTAGAGTCCAGGTGGATTGTCCAGATGGACTCAATGATCCCACAGGGTCTCAATGACTACCTGGGCTTCTCTATGTTTCTGTAGGCCCTTTCTCGTCCATACCCTGTCACATACCTAGATGTCTCCAATATATTTTGGTGGCTAACTTGGGACATATAGATATTCCTTGTATTATGATGAGAATCTCATACACCTCCTTTTCTATCCCCCCTTCCCTCTCCCTGTCCACCTACAGGGTCCTGGGTTTGCACATCATCATATCGCTAGAAGATTGGAACACATCTATACTCAATTCTGAGTCTTCACATCACCTGACTGATCCACTCGTACTTGTGCGGTGTTATTTTGGAGAGACTCACCTACATATACCTCTGTGCCGATGTAAACAACTCCATGACAACACCACTTCTACTTTTACTTCGAAACAACAAGGACATACATTATGAAATCTACTAATAGTTGGAATCATCTTGAGTGACTCTTAAGGAATTAGCTATTTTAGCATCATAGTCAGGATAGAGATACGGACTTAACATTATGTTTTTATATGTCCATGACATCAGCCATGCCATTCTCTCATTGTAAAAATATAATTCCATGCTTCATATAATCGTTGTCTCTATAGATGAAGCACCTAATCATTATTGCATTATGTACATGCTCATGAGACCAGCAGTGTTATGGTGGGTGAGACTTCTTTAGATATGAGTGTACCTGTATATATATCTGCTTTCTTTATTTTCATTGATGTCAATCTGTACATATCTTTAAGCTTCATCATGTCTCTATGTGTATTACTGTATTATGTCTTTTTTCACTGGGTATATAACAATGGTGTTTATACTAATATTGGTGATCCTATGACTTTCTGTATAGGGATAGGTCATTGGCTGTGCTATTAGCACTTATCATGTATACCTGTACAACGGTTGCCATATTTTTTTGTGTATGTCCCTTTTATTTTAAGAGCAGGATCGATGCCCGGCCGCTGCGCATGCGCGTTGCTCTGCGCGAGGAGAGCGTCGTGCTGCATGGGGTTCCTTTATGTCTGGGCGTGGGTGCGCAGTGAAACGCATCTTGCGATTCATCTATCTGCCTGGACGTGAGGCAGTGCAGAGCGCCTCGGTGAGACACGGGGTAACTCCCGATGACGTCACAGGCATGCGCAGTCACATTAGAGAGGCGCTATTTGCTAGTAGTTCCCTCCTCTGCTGGGGGAGGTGCCATTCTGACACTTATACCTATTGCTCCGGCTTGCTACAGCATTAAGCGACACAGCGATGTATCGGGTCACTCCCGATGATGCCATGCGCATGCGCACACACCAGAGTGGGGTAGATTCGCCAGCACTGCCCTCTTCTGTGGGGAGGGCGTCCTTTGGATACAACTATACAATTGGATCCTCCAATGTGACGTTTTAACAGACCTACGCAGCAAGTATACTTACTATGCACACTCCTGTTTGTTATCTGTATATTATGTATTTGGTAGATTTTCACCAGGTGATTATACTCATGGGCCTAATTACACATCCTTTTTAAGCGTGCATGTTACCCTGCCTACCCCACCACTCCCAGTAGATGGCTCTTGGCCGAAACGCATAGGAGCCGGTGCAGTAGGCAGGACCCCTTGGTTTGTCCCCCTTTAGGGACACGTAATTATGTTCTGAGCTTTTGCTCCTTGCTTCCTCCATGATCTTGCTGTGTGCCTGATGTTTGGTAATGTATGACAACTAGCATATAGGTTTTTGAGGTGTGCTTCTTTAGGCTGTATATCTTTTGGCCCTATCATGTATTGCTGCACTGTGTCACTTGAGACTATCCCAGAGATTACGAGTATGCTTTGATATTATGTGATCTGACCATTTGGCCATAGCCACTTCATTTTTTGCTCCTTGAATTACTATCGTTTACCTTGTCAGGTACACTAGAGTGCATTTTCTGTCTGATTTGACACAGTTTTTTCCTATTTAGAATTAATTGTTGGAGGATTTATGTCAAGTTTTTTACGTACAGGGGATCCATGCGTTGTTTTAATTATTCTCTGCTTTCTTTTATTTTATGTTCTGTGACAGTTATTCAATAAAGATTTTGTGAATTTGTACTTTGAATTGGTATACTAGAGTGCTCTTGTTTGGGGCTTTTCTTTCTCCTATTATATTATTTGGCCCATACAGCACCACCGACTTATCACTGCATATTGATTTTGAAGTCGGTATTTAGCTACATTTATTTATCTTGTGGATGCGGGGTCCGCTCTTTCTCTTACAATATATATATATATATATATATATATATATATATATATATATATATATATATATATAGGGAACCATGTTAAAAATGGTTTTGCAGCAAAAAGTGGCACTGTGTGGAAGTGCTGTGTGATAATGGAGAAAGGCGGGGTTGCAGACCTGTCTAAGACATGCAAACGAGCATACAGTAATTTTTCCATTTGCTATATGCTTTGCTGTGGAGGGTTTTTGTCACTTTTTTACCCACATAACTTAACTTATACACACACACACACACACACACACACACACACACACACACACACACACACACACACCTTTCCCAGTGACACACACACAGTACCTTCCAAGCCTGTCGCTCACAGCAGCACGGACCGTACACACAAAACGTGTGCGTCACGTGCATGAGCGTTTGCAAAGGCACGCACGCCCACTATATTACGGGCCTAAGTCAGCATATGTGAGGCTTGCTCTACTAGGAGATCAGTTTACCATCTTCATCTGAATAACGCTGTGTGTGGGCTATAATTTGGAGTCAACTACCAGCTATTACCGCTCATTATTGACATGTAAGGAGGACACCTCAGGATACAAACGTCTCATTAGCAGACTTTATTAACCCTCTAGGGACATTCCTCATTCCATTTGGATACAGCATCCACCAACTTCCTTTTATTATATTTCAATCGAGTTTTCCATTTATGTTCATGGTTACTCTGTGTCTGATTTTTATTAAATTGTGAATTATTTAGGTTTATGGGATTGTGCACTCTTCTTTTGTTGTTGTTGTTGTTGTTGTTGTTGTGTATATATATATATATATATATATACATATATACATATATATATATATATATATATGGCAGGTCCCCCGTAGACTCTTACATCCTGGCGCGGTCGCGCCTCACTGCAGAGGTAGGGACAGATGCCGGCGCTGTGTAGGGGTGAAGCTGCAGGGAGCTCCATAGGCTCCGCGGTGCATCCAGCTAGCAGAGACCACCATCTTTTAAGCTGTGCAGGTGTCAGTGGCAAACGCAGGCCAGATACCCGTTAGGCCCAGACTCCCTTGTGTAGCTTGTGGTTGCTGCAGGGACAGGCCCAAAGATAGGGACACTACCCCTGTAGAACCAGAACATAGGGACAAAGCCAGGACGTGGCTGCATCCTGGACCAGGGTGATTTGGGACCAGATCATCCATCTACCAGCTCAGAGACATTACGCATGGTGGTACACTCTGCGCGGGACCAACCCAATGTAGAGGCGGAGGCTTCACAGATACATCCCTGGATCCGTGTATCCCATCAGTGAGACATCAGCGCGCCTGGGTGTGGGACCACCCGGCAGGTACCTCAACTCTGCACGTGCACCAACTCTACACTTTAGTAGGGCAGCCCTGTCTCACACTTTGGGGTGGGCTGACTTTGTGGACACCAGGTAGGTTGGGTGCCCAAGGGCCCCTCAGTACTTTGGGACTGTGTTCCCAGGTGGGGGGACAAAGTACCGGTGGTACGGCCATGCGTGGCCTGGTTGTAGTGATATATATATATATGTATATATATCCCACACTGTAGGATCTTGTACAAGTGGAGGCGCTGTCCAGAGACAATCCAGGTACACCCCAGGCTCCCAGTAGCGGAGCTAAAAGCAGCACACACACTAGCTGCTAGATCTCCCAGGGGGTGGGGGAAAGTGCGCTACATATATATACATACGGAACACACAATAGATGCCGCAATCAAATCACCCTTGTGTGATTAAATAATCAGTTAACCAGAGGTCAAGGTAAAAGGTAACCCTCTGGTGGTGCTACCGACCCAAAGGAATAATATGACTAAAAAGGAGGGAGAGTAGGGTCAAAAAGGTGCACTCAAATGCTGAATTATGAAAAATAGAAATGGACTTTATTAACAAAGAGTATAAAAAACACAAAAGACAGACCCACACAAATCACATGTCAGATCGCTATGCGACACAACGTAAAAACATCAAAGAGGTACAATTGGTCTGATAAGAGCCAAAGCAGGGTAACAATATATCATTACAAATATAACATAACAGAACTAGGGGAAAAATATTTCTCCCCAAGTAATGTTTACTGAGATCGGCCGATCCAGAACAAGAGTAGCAATGAATATAAATGGTAAGTAGATACAGACCACAAGAAAAAGATTGGATATATATTGTAGTAAATATACATAAACCTCTTAATGATGATGAGAGATAGTTAGGCACATAGCTAGAAATAAAGTTGTGACCCTTAAATGTGCTGTAAATCAGCTGAATAAAGTGATGCCCAAATTGAGCTGCACATGTAAGATAAGTAGCAGCAGTGGTAGATCTATAAAGTGCACTGGTAGCACTCATATAAAGTCCCCTGAGATAGAGCTCAAAAATAATGAGCAGTGGTGGTGTGTGAATAACACAGGGACATAGAGCACTGCTGTGTGTGGTGTGCACAAAGCACTGAGGAAATCCAGTGATAAATACCAGCGTTACTCAGTCAGGCAGCAGGAGAATCAGATGATAAAGACCAAAGTCTTGCAGTGGGACGGAAACGAAAACGGAGGAAAGTCTCACGCAGTATGGTAAGGCACACGGGTCACAGGATGGAGGGGTGCTGTCACAGCTCTGCTCCTACGGCCGTTTCGCCAAAAAGGCTTCTTCCGGGAGCATACAGTGTCAGCATAAACAAACACTCTTAAAGGGCTCCGTTTTCCCGCCAAAAGTTCACTCGTGACCAACAGCCAATAAGAAATTCTGAAAAATAGAACCGTGTCAGCTGTTGCTATGTGGAAGTGAGCAGAACTTTGGAGGCAGTAATCCTTAAAGAGACAGACATAAAAAGACACAGAAAGTGGCATAATGTGATTAAAAATCAGCATAATTGCTAAGCAGAGTGTTGTAAAGCAAGGAGGCATGAATAAAAATATAAGTAAAGCTAATTTGAAGAGTTATTAAATTGACAATATCTTGAAGAATGTCCAATGAAATGGCATTATACTAAGTTAGATACCAAGTATTGACAATACTACACAGAGACATAAAATATGGAGGATCAAAGGAGAGATGAACCATAAGCTGTTATTGAGACTTAATAAAAGATTTCTAGGGAAAGCAGGGTAAGTTACATAAAACAAGACAGAGTCTCTAAATGAGTGAAAAGCTAAAGGAACATTGCAAAACTGAGGTAATCATTTAATCCAGTTGGAATCATGGTCCCTAATTGAACTATCCATCTGCATTCTTTTTGCAGTAGGAGCTGCTCCACATTACCGCCGCGGATGCCTATGTTGATTTTATCAATGGCAAAGGCCACCAGGGATGAGGGGTCAGAGTTGTGCACATCACGAAAATGGCGTGCCACACTGGTGATTTTTTTGAAGCACGCCAGGTCTTTAGTTGCATTTTTAATGTTACGTGTGTGCTCCAAAACCCTTACACGAAATTCCCTGGTGGTCATGCCAATGTAAATCAGACCGCAGGGACAGTTCAGATGGTAGATGACATTCTTGGATTTACAGTTTAGAAAATAAAAGATTCTGAAGTTTCTGGTGCCTTTAGAATTATGAAAGACATCAGTCTGCTTCATGTGTCTACACGCGGAACAATGTCCACATTTGTAGAAACCTTTTAAGCTTACTAAGGGACAGGGACCAGTTTGGTTACAAGTTCCAGAGGGGCAAGCATCAAGGAAGTAAAACCCCTTGCTGTTGTTAATCTATCTGAAAAAACGCTCAGTCCAATTCAGATCCAAGTGTTAGAACGTGGCTTATCGTTTGCTCCCACACACTATTGTGACGCGTTTGAATGGATTAAGGATGTCCAACTTTTTTGCAGGAAACTTCTGCTTCACAAGCATTTCCTTAAAGTACCTACTGAGGAGGAATTATTAGAATCTGGGAAAGTTATTTCATCCTTAGGTTCCCTGCCGTCCCTGCAAGATTCAGATGTGGTGATCCCTGATACCAATGAACTCGGTCCTGTGTCTAACTTCAAGGCAAAATCTGTCTTCTGCCCTCCTATCCAGGCAGTATCACAGGTGGAGGTATTTTCCAACATGGTAATCCGTGATATTAATGATTTATCTGATTTTGCAGGTTCAAGTAACATTTCTAGGCAAGAATGGTTAGCAATTAAAGAACTTCAATCTCTGCCAGACATAATAATTAAGCCTTCCAATAAGGGGGGCAATATTGTTTTATGGCCTAGAAGGTTATATGAAGCGGAGGCATTCAAACAGCTTCGTAACAAACAGTGTTACAGGGAATTGCAGGGTGACCCTACCACCAAGTTCAAGGAAGAGCTTGACGCTCTGGTTCATGAGGCATTGACTGAGGGTGTAATTACTAGACGTCATTATGACGGTCTAATTACTAAGTACCCAATTACACCGACATTATATCTTCTGCCCAAGATCCACAAAAACCTCTCCCACCCCCCAGGAAGACCAATCGTATCAGGTATAGGAGGGCTATGTGAGCCCATAAGCCGTTTCATTGATGCATTTTTACGCTCATCTGTAGAAACTTTACCTTCGTATCTCAGGGACAGCATGGATATACTCTCAAGGCTTGATAACGTGTTTGTTGACAACGACACTATATTAGCCACCTGTGACGTTGAAACGTTATATACTTGTATCCGCCATGAAGATGGCATCTTTGCCACAAAATTCTTTATATCCATGCTGAACCTGAGTACAAATTTAACGAATATATTAATACATCTCCTGGATTTTGTACTAAGACATAATTATTTTTTATTTAAAAATACTTATTATTTACAGATCAGAGGAACGGCTATGGGTGCAACATGTGCGCCCTCCTATGCGAATCTTTTCCTGGGGTGGTGGGAACGTGAAGAGGTCTTTTCTGAAGCCAATAGTGAGTACACGTCCCATCTGCTGTTGTGGTTGAGATACATCGATGATATTTTCATTCTATGGCAGGGCACTGCATTAATGTTGCAACAGTTCATCGATGTTCTCAATCACAACAGCATTAACATCAGGCTCACCTACACCTCGAGTACTACTAATGTTAAATATCTTGACCTCAGTATTAGCATCGCCTCTGATGGTCGTGTAGTGACTGACATTTTCCGTAAAATGACATCTTGTAACACCTTACTGCACGCCAGCAGCTTTCATCCTGCTCATCAGATAAGGGGCATCCCCAATGGCGAATTTATCAGACTTCGCCGTAATTGCTCAACTATGGAGACATTTAATACCCAATCCATAGATATGAGCAAAAGATTTAAGGCAAGGGGTTATAGCCAATCGGCCATAAAACAGGGTCTTAACAACAGTCAAAAACTAAACAGACAAACTCTACTGCAACCTAAACCAACACCAACTAAAACAATAAGGTTCATTGGAACTTACAATAATAAATGGAACAGTCTCAAAAACATCCTTCAAAAACACTGGGACATACTTTTGGCAGATCAAGATCTCCGGGCTATTCTGGGTGACAGAGTTAGCCTCACTAGTAGGAGAGCACCTAACCTAAAGAACCTGCTGGTCAGGAGTCATTACACTACCCCTCCAAAAGTTACTTTCCTCAACCAAGTAAGCTTAAAAGGTTTCTACAAATGTGGACATTGTTCCGCGTGTAGACACATGAAGCAGACTGATGTCTTTCATAATTCTAAAGGCACCAGAAACTTCAGAATCTTTTATTTTCTAAACTGTAAATCCAAGAATGTCATCTACCATCTGAACTGTCCCTGCGGTCTGATTTACATTGGCATGACCACCAGGGAATTTCGTGTAAGGGTTTTGGAGCACACACGTAACATTAAAAATGCAACTAAAGACCTGGCGTGCTTCAAAAAAATCACCAGTGTGGCACGCCATTTTCGTGATGTGCACAACTCTGACCCCTCATCCCTGGTGGCCTTTGCCATTGATAAAATCAACATAGGCATCCGCGGCGGTAATGTGGAGCAGCTCCTACTGCAAAAAGAATGCAGATGGATAGTTCAATTAGGGACCATGATTCCAACTGGATTAAATGATTACCTCAGTTTTGCAATGTTCCTTTAGCTTTTCACTCATTTAGAGACTCTGTCTTGTTTTATGTAACTTACCCTGCTTTCCCTAGAAATCTTTTATTAAGTCTCAATCACAGCTTATGGTTCATCTCTCCTTTGATCCTCCATATTTTATGTCTCTGTGTAGTATTGTCAATACTTGGTATCTAACTTAGTATAATGCCATTTCATTGGACATTCTTCAAGATATTGTCAATTTAATCACTCTTCAAATTAGCTTTACTTATATTTTTATTCATGCCTCCTTGCTTTACAACACTCTGCTTAGCAATTATGCTGATTTTTAATCACATTATGCCACTTTCTGTGTCTTTTTATGTCTGTCTCTTTAAGGATTACTGCCTCCAAAGTTCTGCTCACTTCCACATAGCAACAGCTGACACGGTTCTATTTTTCAGAATTTCTTATTGGCTGTTGGTCACGAGTGAACTTTTGGCGGGAAAACGGAGCCCTTTAAGAGTGTTTGTTTATGCTGACACTGTATGCTCCCGGAAGAAGCCTTTTTGGCGAAACGGCCGTAGGAGCAGAGCTGTGACAGCACCCCTCCATCCTGTGACCCGTGTGCCTTACCATACTGCGTGAGACTTTCCTCCGTTTTACTGCTGATGTCCCACTGCAAGACTTTGGTCTTTATCATCTGATTCTCCTGCTGCCTGACTGAGTAACGCTGGTATTTATCACTGGATTTCCTCAGTGCTTTGTGCACACCACACACAGCAGTGCTCTATGTCCCTGTGTTATTCACACACCACCACTGCTCATTATTTTTGAGCTCTGTATCTCAGGGGACTTTATATGAGCGCTACCAGTGCACTTTATAGATCTACCACTGCTGCTACTTATCTTACATGTGCAGCTCAATTTGGGCATCACTTTATTCAGCTGATTTACAGCACATTTAAGGGTCACAACTTTATGTATTTCTAGCTATGTGCCTAACTATCTCTCATCATCATTAAGAGGTTTATGTATATTTACTACAATATATATCCAATCTTTTTCTTGTGGTCTGTATCTACTTACCATTTATATTCATTGCTACTCTTGTTCTGGATCGGCCGATCTCAGTAAACATTACTTGGGGAGAAATATTTTTCCCCTAGTTCTGTTATGTTATATTTGTAATGATATATTGTTACCCTGCTTTGGCTCTTATCAGACCAATTGTACCTCTTTGATGTTTTTACGTTGTGTCGCATAGCGATCTGACATGTGATTTGTGTGGGTCTGTCTTTTGTGTTTTTTATACTCTTTGTTAATAAAGTCCATTTCTATTTTTCATAATTCAGCATTTGAGTGCACCTTTTTGACCCTACTCTCCCTCCTTTTTAGTCATATATATACATACATACATACATACATACATACATACACATATATATATATATATATATATATATACAATATACATTATACATATACACACACACACACACACACATAAATAAATATATATATATATATATATATACCACAATTATTAAGGTTATGGTGGGTAAAAAGAGTGACAAAAACCCTCCACAGTAAAGCATAAAGCAACTGTAAATATTACTGTATGTTCATTTGCATGTCTTAGACAGGTCTGCAACCCTGTCTTTCCCCATTATCGCCCAGCATACAGCGCTTCCACTGCAGCAAGGGATTCTGGGAAATGACATGCAAATGAGCACTCAGTGCCACCTTTTGTCTCAAACTCGTATTACACAAGCAAATCCTCAAGCATATATTCTCGAAACCGTGTATACATGTGTGTGCGTGCGTGTATACACGTTTTAGAGAATTATATGTGTGTGTGTGTGTGTGTATTCTCTAAAACTACTATTGTAATAAATGGAATAATGCTGCAGGGCATGCATTTCTATTTTTTTTATCTGTCTGTCTGTCTGTCTCTATCTATCTATCTATCTATCTATCTATCTATCTACACTACATTACCATTGCTGTAGGGGTTCTAGTTTGACCCCTGCTGTGGCCACCAATGCTAATCACAAATGTGGTAAAATTCGGTGCCTAACATGCAAGCATATTGTTGTAAGTGATTCCTTGTCCTCATTTTCTCGTGGTACTGTTTTCCCTATCAACATTTCCATCAATTGCTTTACTACTCATGTGGTTTATGTGCTCTCCTGTTCCTGTGGCATTCAACATATAGGACTCACTAAGCGTCCTCTATGTGTAAGGTTTCTTGAGCACAGGCGTGCTATTCACAAAGGAAACCTTGCACATAGTGCTCCCAGACATTTTTCTTCCTGTCACGCCAAAGAACCAGCAAGTTTATTACCCGGTTTGGAACATATTCCTGCATCTAAACTGGGAGGAGATAGGTTGAAGTCTCTCTGTATTTGTGAATCCTTTTGGATTTAAAATATGGGGACACTTGCACCCTTGGCCTAAATGAGTGTAGTGATACTAGCATTCTGGTATAATATTACCTTTATACACAATTTAACTATGTGCCATGCAGTTTATCCTCAATAGTCTGTCTGGCCTGTGTACCTTATTTCCCAGCCTATGAATCATTCTATAGCAATCAGTGTTTTTCATCTGCAATTTCCTGCTTCTTTTTTAATGTCCTCTCTGCATTTATCATTCATGATATATGTTTGGTCATGTCTGGCAATGACATTGTGGTACTAACATAATTTACAAGCAATCTAGTACTAAATTCCGCTTTTAAAGTGCATTCCCACCTTTTAAAATGTAATTTGCATGCTATATAATGATTAGCCAATAGGATGATAGCATTGTGGGTTGCTTAGCAACCTAGGGTATGTACTGTACATCCTTACTATGGACCAATCAATTATCCTGATGAAGTCACATTGTTTAAAAATGCGTAGTGTGTCACGGTCGCCATACCATCTGATGCGGACGTCGCCCTCTTGGAATAGACACACATGCAGTGGTTGAACTATTCAATCAGTTTGGCGGCAAATACCGGCGGGGTCCGTGGGTCCTCTCTCTGTGGATATTCACATCTCCTGGAGGCTCTCTACCGATTCATGCTCTGGTTGGGTAATATTGTTGATGTCCCGCACAATATCCGGCAACCGTTCGTGCAGAGAAATCTTCTCTATATGCGATTTTTTAACTCAACTATTGTGAGTGCAAGTCCTAGAGGCTTTTTTAATTGTTATTAAATTGTTTGTATCAAGTTACGCTATGGAGTCTGTGCTTCTTGTTTTATTATATATATATATATATATATATATATATATATATATATATAATATATATATATATAATATATATACTAGCTGAGAGACCTGGCGTTGCCCGGGATGTAAATGCGTAATAGCGGAGGGGGGGGGAGGGGAGCGAAGGGGGGGGGAAGGGGAGCGAAGGGGGGGGGAGGGGAACGGAAGGGGGGAAGGGGGAGCGGAGGAGGGGGAAGGGAAGGGGGAGCGGAGGGGGGGAAGGGGGAGCGGAGGGGGGAAAGGGGAGTGGGGGGATAGGGGAGTGGGGGGGAAGGGGGAGTGGAGGGGGGAAGGGGGAGTGGAGGGGGGAAAAGGGGAGGGGGGGAGAAGGGGGGGAAAGTGGTGGGGGGGGGGGAAGGGAGGAGGGGAGAAGGGGGGGAAAGTGGTGGGGGGGGGGGGAAGGGAGGAGGGGAAAAGGGGAGTGGGGGGGAAGGGGGAGTGGGGAGAAGGGGGAGTAAAGGGAGTGGGGGGAGGAAAGGGAGTGGGGGGGAAAGGGGAATGGGGGGGGAAGGGGAGTGGGGGGTGGAAGGAGAGTGGGGGGGAAGGAGAGTGGGGGGGAAGGGGAGTGGGGGGGGAAGGGGAGTGGGGGGGGAAAGGGGAGTGGGGGGGGAAAGGGGAGTGGGGGGGAAAGGGGAGTGGGGGGGAAAGGGGAGTGGGGGGGAAAGGGGAGTGGGGGGGGAAGGAGGGGAGGGAAACGGGAGTGGGGGGGGAAGGAGAGTGGGGGGGAAGGGGAGTGGGGGGGGAAAGGGGAGTGGGGGGGAAAGGGGAGTGGGGGGGAAAGGGGAGTGGGGGGGAAAGGGGAGTGGGGGGAAAGGGGAGTGGGGGGAAGGAGGGAGTGGGGGGAAGGAGGGGAGTGGGGGGGGAAACAGGAGTGGGGGGGAAGGAGGGGAGTGGGGGGGGGAGGAGGGGAGTGGGGGGGAGGAGGGGAGTGGGGGGGAGGAGGGGAGAGGGGGGGGGAAAGGAGGGGACTGGGGGTGGGAAAGGGGGGAAAGGGGAGAGGGGGGGGTGGAGAGAAGGGGGCATATGTATTGTCATAATTTATGTATGTTCATGCCCTCTCCCCCCCCGTCCGGGCGTCCCGTTCCCCCGCTGTCTCGGCGGCTGGCCGCTCCCCCTTCTTGTTCCCCGATGGCTCGGGGCTCGCTCTTCGCTTCCCAGTTTCCCGTGACTCGCTCCCCCGTTCCCCGGGGCTCGCTCCCCCGTGACGCGCTCCCCCGTTCCCCGTGACGCACTCCCCCCCCCGCGATCGCTTGGTCCCCTGATGTGTCGGACTGAGGCGCGTGCAGGCGGCGGCGGCAGGAAGCGCGTGCATGTGTGGGCCTGGGGCCTGGCCTGTGTGGGCCTGTGGCGCGAGGCTGAAATAGGTGAGTTACTGGGGCCATCAGTTGAGGCGGGACGCGCAGTGGTGTGACTTACCTGGGCGGACGTGTGTGTGTGTGGTTGGACCTTTGGCCCGTCACTCCGCCTCAGGCCAATGAGAGGTGTGCGGGGGCGGGCGGGCGGCCCAAGGGACCAATGAGATTGCCGCTAGGGACAGGGAACACAACTGGGAAACATACATACATACAATGCTTTCAGAAATATATAGTAAGATATACACACACACACATACACACACACTTAGTTAAGTTAAGATGGGTAAAAAAAGTGACAAAACCCTCTACAGCAAAGCATATAGCAAATGGAAATATTACTGTATGCTCATTTCCATGTCTTAGACAGGTCTGCAACCCCGCCTTTCACCATAGCCAGTAAACCCACCCACAGACAGCCGTTTAAACCTTAATGGGTCTCATCAGTGTGGGGTTGGTTATACTGGCTATGCAAAAATGAGGCAAGGATAGGTTTTACCATGCATCTTAACCCTGGCTGTGCTCAAAGCTGTGACCATGCAGAAAGCGTAAACCTACAGGGAACCATGTTAATGGTTTTGAAGCAAAAAGTGGCATGTCATTTCCCAGAATCCCTTGCTGCAGTGGAAGTGATGTGTGCTGAGTGATAATGGTGAAAGGCTGGGTTGCAGACCTATCTAAGACATGCAAATGAGCATACAGTAATATTTCCATTTGCTACTGTATATGCTTTGCTGTGGAAGGTTTTGACACTTTTTTTATCCACCTTAACTTAACTAGATTGGTCATCACTCGAGTCTAGGCGCAAAGTTCACCTTTCCTGTCTTCAAGGAGATGTGGTATGTGTGGTGCTCAGAATCAGACCGGTAACTTCTGTAACATAATTGAAATTGAGACCATAGGCTTGGTGGTCTGGCGACGACGGAGTGCCCCTCAATAAAGCAATAATGCGTAATAACTGTAGGGGAAGTGACAAGTGGAGTCAGTTGGGACAGCCACTGTGATGTACACAATAATCACCCTAACAGTATATAAAGGAAGGAACTATGTCCATTGAATAGCAGGGTTTAGATAAGGCACATTGGCACTTTACCTGCGCATCCGGGGGGGCACTCTCAGAATCAGTAGCGTGCAGTCCATCAGATAGGAAGTCCAGGAGGGTAGTTGGTGTAGATAGAGCACAGCTGCAGACGCCCTGCAATGTGAAGCAGGGAAAACAAAACCAGGCCACTCCGCAGTAGTATTATCAAAAAGTGTATTAAGCCAGCAAGCACATACAGGGAACAAAAATAGAACAGATAGAACGCACCTACGCGTTTCGTACAATAGTACTTTATCAAGGTGAAGCAAGAGTAAAATAACAGCCTATTTATACCCACCTTAAACACTTCTAATCAACTGGGTTGCGGCGTCATGCGCCGACAGCTGCAAGCAGTCGCGGCAGAGTGACGCGCATTCACAGGGATCAGGGTGTATCGGGCAGTACACAGGGGCTGCCACGTGACCACGTGACCTCCGTCGCATCATAGGGATGACGTCATCAGCGTGCGGCTGTCCTTTCCTGTCTTGCCTTCAAATTCTTTATGGGCAAGCTACCCAGCTACCTGAACAAGCTCCCCACCCCTACCACATGCAGCACCTATCACCTGAGATCAGACTCCAAAAGACTGTTCACGGTCCCAAGGCTCAACAAAGTATCTGGACGTTCCTCCTTCTCTTACCGTGCACCTCAAAACTGGAACAACCTACCAGAGACTCTCACATCCACCACCAGTTTAAGTTCTTTCAAATCTAAGGCTGTCTCACATTTTAATCTGGTCTGTAACTGTTTCATACGCCCATAATATATATTATCTTTAACTGTGCATGCAATGTATTGTATATAATGTATACCCTGCACATTTATGTAACTGTATTTGTAACCATATGATAACAACTTATGACATACCGCTCACCTCAATTATGAATACCAACTCTATGATATCAGCTGGTGCAAAGGGGATAGGGACGACAGACATACATGTAGAAGGAGACAAAGAATGCTCCTAAAAAGATCCCACTTTAATGCACAGCAAAGCCGAAACTATTCCACAGGTATAGTAACCCACTAGAGTAATGGTAAGGCTATAAGGGTACAATTAAGTAACCGCTCCCAACACTGTGGGAGGACAATTACCACTAAAATGCCCTAGGGCAAAAATAATAAATATTTTATTAATGTACAGAAATAAACGCAGTAACACACGCTCTAAATAACCATAAAAACAATTAAAACATAAATCACGGGTGAAGCAGGTAAGGGGATATTATTGAAGGGTTAATTCCCAAACATTAGTATATGTCCCCTTACCAATAACAAGTGGTAGTGTGAGACACAATGGTAAATGTAAATAATTGGCAATAGATAATACTATGGTCTCAGGGTGTGGTGGAGGTTGCACTAATCAAAGCATGCTGTGATAGATCAGCTCAGTTACAGTGATTGTATATCCCACTGACAGTAGGTGGTAATGCATACAGAGTAGTGGTTGCAGATAAATGTGCCACTGTCCTCTATCGCCGAACCTATATAAGTACTAGGTCACACGATCAATGAATCAATAATTCTTTAGTGCATATTAGACCACAGTATATAGATGAACCGCGGCGTGTGCATCAAAAACCAGACCTGTTATAGGCATAAGCGACCTCTGCTAAGCAATAGCCACTCAACCAACCCCACACAAGCTACCAGGAACAGTCTCACCCGTGACTCCTCCTACACTACGTCAACGTGGTGACGTCATGCCGACGATCGTTTCGCGCATAAGGGACTGACGCTTTCTCAAGGTGGGAGGTATTGGAATGAGCTGCGCTGCCCTCTTATATACCCAAGTGTCGCGCGATCACTTAAAAGTCCCACTGTCATACAATTAGGTATTAACAAGTAGCCAATTGTGTAGTGTAATAAAGGAATGGGAGAAAGTGTAAGGTTGTGTATTTTATCACTCGTGTGTCTTGGATGCAGGTACCTGCATCCCGATCTATGTTGACAGTGATAATGATCACTAATCCGTCTAAAAGTCACATCACACTGGTAGGTATCCCAGCAATTAGCTGGACTTGTGAGCATCAGCAGCTGCCATTAAGCACATAGAAGATTGTGATGCAAGTTGTAGTTGTATATACATAAATAAATCGAGGGGTTATGCCATGTATTGAATACAGGATGGGCAAGAAGGCAAAAGCAATTGTCAGTATACAGTAATGTGAATACATTTATAGGTACCAATAAATCGTTGATCACATATCTCTTCCAAATGTAGAATTCAAAGCAAATAGATATGCACTGTAGTGGGCAGCGGACCATATCCAAGGGCTCATAAATATAACTCTCTCTCTCACCGTAGGTGATAGTCAATATAGGCAGGTAAAGGAATGTGCTAACCTAACCTAACCTTACCTAACCAGCATAGCCAGAGACACAGTCCCAGCGCGCGGGGCTTGTTTGCAGAGACGGAAATCATCCCCCTTCATCCCCACTGTTGCCTCACCATAGAAGTCACGATCGTGATCAGGATCAATAAAGTTTTTATCCATGTAAGTGTATATTACTAATTTTAATTGTCCATAATACACTGTATATCTCAATCTTGGTGCGCTTTTGTGTTTTTCTTTTTCTTGAATGTGCTAACCTAGGCTGTCCGCCCGTGAGGTCAAAACGGACATCTAATGTTAAACTATATACCGGCCCCCTTAGAATAGACCCATTGTGTTGACACTGCTTACGTGCCCATAGAATGGTCCGCTGTACACCAAAGACATCCCACATGAATGAGGTGTATATATTTTATTATGTGTCAGTACACACTAGTGTGGAATCATTTATAGGTACCAGTATTTCATGGGTCACATATCTCTACCAATTGTGGGGTTCAGACTAGACAGACATGTAAAGTGCATTGTAATGAACAGTGGACCATAGCTGAGGGCTGATATACAACTCTCTCACCATAGGTGATAGTCAATATCTGTAGGTATAGGATTGTACTAACCTAGGCTGTCTGCCCGTGAGGTCAGAGCAGACATCTAATATTAAGCTATATACCGGCCCCCTTATATTAGACCCTTTGTGTTGACATAGCTTACGTGCCCATAAAGTGGTCCACTGTACAACAATGACATCCTATATGAATGAAGTGTATAGATACCCCTCATTCAGCCCCATTGGGCTCAGTGTATGGAGTGTATAGATCCACTTACACTCTGTCTGAAGTAGGGCCCTATTCCAATCTCCTTTGCGTTGGCCCTAAGGAATGTGTTCAATCCCAATAAAGGCCAATTGGTCGCTGTTCCCTTGATGTTCATTGATAACATGACGTGCTACCGGTGTGTCTTTGGAATTCCTTATGGATCCTAGGTGTTCAAGGATCCTGGTCTTAAACTGTCTGAAGGTCTTGCCCACATATAGTTTGCCGCATGAACAGATAATTAAATAGATAACTCCTTCAGTTGTACAGTTTATGTAGTCTTTGATCTTAAAGGTAAGTGTCTTAGTGGAGTCCATGAATTCTGTTGTTTTGGGTACATGTTTACATGCTTTGCACCGCCCACAAGCATACGAACCCTTGGGTTTTTGATCTAACCATGTACCGCGTGATTTCGTCTGAAAGTGGCTTCTTACTAGAATGTCCTTCAAGTTTCTACTCCTTCTGCTAGTGAGTTTAGGTGTAATTGATAATGCCTCCTTCAGGTCGCCATCCTCTAAGAGGATGTGCCAATGTTTGTTAAAAATGCGGTAAATCGACCCCCATTGGTCACTAAATGTGCCGATGAACCGTATCGGTTTATAATCGCTGGGAGAATTCTCAGGGATATTATTGGCCAGAAGTTGTTGTCTATGAGACAAGAGGTAACGAGAGGTAACTCTCAATGTATTACTTCCTGGTAAAATATTTTATAAATAATAATAATAAACTAAATGTGTGTGTGTAGAATATATAGGGAGAACACACATAAAAAGGCGTCAATGTATTATCTACCCTCAAACAACTATGTAATCACTACTACTTAATGTATCTAGATAGCACCGTTGACCATGCGCATACAACACAAATTAGTATACAGTGCCCTTAATACATAAATCACATATTGCCCAAGGTCTAAGCTCATAAACTTTATTAAATATATATATATATATATATATATATATATATATATATATATATATATATACACACATACCTACAGGCATACCCCGGTTTAAGGACACTCGCTTTAAATACACTCGCGAGTAAGGACATATCGCCCAATAGGCAAAAGTCAGCTTGCGCACGCGCCTATCAGCACGTCCTGAACAGCAATACCGGCTCCCTACCTGTACCGAAGCTGTGCGCAAGTGGGGAGACTATAGAGCCTGTTACAAATGCGTTATTTACATCAGTAATGCACGTATAGGACGATTGCAGTACAGTACAAGCATCGATAAGTGGAAAAAAGGTAGTGCTTCACTTTAAGTACATTTTCGCTTTACATACATGCTCCGGACCCATTGCGTACATTAATGCGGGGTATGCCTACACACACACACACACACACACACACACACACACACACACACACACACACACACACACACACACACACACACACACACACACACACACACACACACACACACACCATTATATTGTATTCAGCAATGACATTGCATGTCCCACTGTGCTAAGTATGAAAGGTAAAAGTTCTACAATAGAAATAAGGCAAAATGTACATTTTATGTTCTGAAATGCATGTCATTATGTTCCATTTATAGACATCTATAGACTGTAATAATAATAAATCCTGAGTCCTCCTGTGTTTTTGTAGCTTGATGGTGCATTGAGTATTGTTGCATATGAATTCTTTATTCACATAATTCTAACATTACACAGTGAGTTCTATGAGCTCCAACAGTGCGTCTGCATTATCCTTTTCTCAGTAAATTATGCACGGTAAGAAATTATATTAATGGCCTATTTGGGGAGAAAGAAGGAAGGTTGTTTTAAAAAAAATGTTTTAGAAAGAATGCCAGAGGTCCATTTATATTATTGACGGGGTAGAATTGTACTAGTTTGTCATTTATATATTTTTTAATATAACTTAAGGTGAGAAAATGATTATGTATGGGAAATAAAAGAAAGGTTTTTTTTTTTTGTTTCTTTTAATACAGTCAGAGAGATATACTAATATTATAAAATATTATGTAGAGTAAATAGTGCCTGTCCAAACTACATAACAGATTCTGATGGGCCCAAAAGTGCTATAATATTTTTACCATATTGTTTTCACATCTCAGAATGGAATCTACTTATTGTAAATCACTTTTAAACCTGTTGTGTTTGTACGTCAAGTTACTGAGGCACCATTGTAATAAAATTGACTTTATTTGTCCTCCTTTATATAAAAACCTTATCAGCAGAACAAAAGAAGTAAGAGTATCGGTAAAGCTATATTTTGTCACTGGGTAAAGCATATAATATGTTTTTCTAAGATATAACGTTCAATGCAATTTATTTCAGGGTTGAAACATTATCTTATTCAATTCCCAAACCACAAGACTTTAACATCACAAATGTACTGTTTATAATTCTTTCGAGAATCTTTATGCGCTTGAAAGCAGCAAGTTTATTCTTCTGTTGCAAATGTAACATTAGTGTGTGTATATATAATTAAGGATGCCTTTAAAATGAACCATTCATACTCTAACATAGATTGCTATGCTTTGTGCTGCATGTACAGTACTTGGGAGTTTAAAATACTGAAGACACTAGAAATGTAATTTTCTGTACATTTTGCTTTCCTGTACACTGTAGTGGGGCATGTTTTTGTAGGTATCTGGCCATATATTACATACAAGTTATTTGTAATCCAAGGCATAATTAGAATGTAAAGAAGCATTAACATCTAATAAGGAATGTACGGTTACAATCGTTCTACTCAAACCCCCTGTTTATTGGAAGTGGTCCAGCTGTAAGAGAAGCATCTGACTATTTGCTAACCATAAAATTCAGATAAAAAAGGAGCACCCTCCTCTAACACCGGGAAAAGGGCGATGAGCAAGAGTGTGTGGTGATCTTGGGTGAAGTGTTACTACTTTATATTTTGGTCTTATGGAGCTTCACTAGCGTGACCAGATGTCCCGGTTTAGATGGGACAGTCCCGACTTTTCAGGGCCCTGTCCCGGTTTTAGGATACCCCTGGCTCTCCCCCCGACTGGGCATTAACGAAGAGCGCTGGCTGACTGCGCATGCGTGATCGGCACTTCCAGGCTGCTTGTGCGCATGAGCGATCTGCACTTGCCGACTGCGCATATGCAATTGTGCAAGCTCCGATCGCACATGAGCGACTGGCAAATGCCATTCACGCATGTGCAGTCGGCAAGTGCCGATCGCGCATGCTCACGAGCAGCCAGAAAGGGCCGATTGCGGTTTTTGCCAGGACAAATCTGGTCACCCTTCCAAAGTAGCAATGGAAAAGTGATTGTGACTGTATATGTATGGACATCTACTAATAAATAGCAAAAGGAAAAAAAAAATACATACCATGAACATTGTCCTGAAGTTATTCAAATCTGTGAAAAACTCTTCTACAGAAACCTTCTTTGCATCAAGGACATAGTACTCCATCAGACTCTGGTAGAGCTTTTCCATGTGTTCATACATTCTTGACAGCTTCTTAAATTGCTCTCTTGCACAGAGTGCAAAACTGTACATTGTTGTTAAGGTACACAACTGGAAAGTAAATGCTAAAATTAAGAAAGTAAACACATTAGAGGCTCTGGTTGTACAGTACATGACCTCTTATACTCTCACTCTATTCACCTCTTTGCTGTAACAGAAACCTTGCTCTCACAACATGATACTGCCATGGAGGCTTCTGTTTCTATGGTGGTCTCTCTCTCACACTCCACACCCAATGGCCAGAGTGGAAGAGTAGGTCTCCTCAGGCTGCGAATATCAGCTCCGCCTTATGCCTACATCTGCTTCATTCTCTTCCTTTGAGGTTCACGCTGCCCATCTTTTCTATTCTCTAGCTCTACACATGGCAGACATCTACAAACCACCAACCTATACCTATATTCTTGCAAAGGCGATGTGGATGCAATCCGCAATGAGATTCCGTCTGTCCCTTGTCCCTCTTCTCTGATTCTATCAAAACCTTCAACTACTCTAGACTTCTTTTCTCCTGTTAGAGTTGGAAGTTTCTAAGATGATTTTCTCTTCGCCCTCTGACACATGCTGCACGATCCTATCACCTTCCACCTCCCACCTAATCAGAACTTTTCATCTGGCACTTTCCCCTCATCCTTTAAGAATGAGGTGGTCATACCTATTCTCAAAAACAACATAGACCCTATGTGCCTTACTAAATAATGCCCTATATCTCTCCTGTCGTTTGCCTCCAAACTTCTCCTGTATGACCAACTTTCTTAATTTCCATGCCCTCCTGGACATTTGCAATCTGGCTTTTGTACAGTTCACTTAACAGAGACTTTACTCACTATAGTATCCAATGGCCTACATGAAGCAACATTCAAAGGTAACTTTTCCCTAATAATGCTACCCAATCTCTCTGCTGCTTTGATACTGTTGATCACTCTCTTCTTCCTATTCTAAGCTCTCTTAGTATCCGCAACAAAGCTTCATCCTGGTTCTCATCATACATCTTCCATTTTATGTCTCTATTGCTAACATGTCTTCGTCTTCTGTAAATCTGTCTGTTGGTGTATCTCAATGCTCTATTCTTGGACATCTCCCCACTCTACACAATATCACTTGGTAACCTCATCAACTATTTTGGCTTCAGGTAAAATCTCTATGCAGATACATCTATCCAGCCCAACCCTCACTCCTGCAATTCAGTCCCAAGTATCGGATTGCCTCCCGGCAATATTATTGTGGATGGTGCTCCGCCGTCTTAAACTCAATATGTATAAAATGGAGCTCCTCATATTTCCCCCTAAATCTGGCCTAATATCTCCATTTTCCATCAAAGTAAACGGTACTACCATCTATCCTGTTCCAAAGCAGGTTGCCTAGGAGTGACATTTGACTACTTCCTTTCCTTCTCCATTCACATATGCGACATGGCTAAAATTTGTCTGGACAGTACAGGTCTCAAGTAGAATAGTAATGATTTATCAACTACACTTATCGTTATTAGACAATTCAAATTTCAATCATACGTTACTCTTAAGAGCTACTCTCTAACACCTCATCTTCCGAAAAGGGACAAAAAGAACAAAGGGAGTATGAACCCCAAATAAGTTCACCAAATCACTGAATTATTATTATTATTTATTTTTTTAGACATCTAACAAGTAAAAAAATATTTACCAAAAAATAAGCACCAAAAGATGAGGACCTATTAGCATAATGTGTAAACAAAAATAAGTGGGGAGCTTCAAAGATTTTAATTGATTTATTATTGTAACATTATTGTTAAAGGGAAAAATCTAGACTAAACTACTATTAGCACTTCCCAAAGAAAAGAAAACAAATAATTAAAAGCTATTTTGTAGATGGGGGTTTAAGCACACATGTGAGAGATTACCCAGGTTAACGAGAGTTAACACAGCATCCTGCGTTTTTCTGCGTAACCAGTGTTTTCAATAGCACTACTTTTAAATAACTCATCGGGGACAATGCAATGCATATCTTTAACAGATGCAATAACGTCTGCTACATCTGTACTAGAGACTGATCATTGTATCAGTATTCACTACAGTGTGCTGGTAAACTAAAATGCATAAACTTCTGCAAAGACAAACAGATAGAAACACAAAGCAAGAGCATTTCTTTCAATCCTACAAATATCTGAAAGCAATTACAATCTATGCAAATAAATCCCTGATGCAAAAAAAAAAAATGTTCCTAAGTGGCTGAAGCAAATTCATTCCTCTTATAGAGAAACAAAGTTGGTAATAATGCATCTTAGTACATCAAAGTCTCATGTGGTCATATACTTTACATACAATTCCTCTTAGAATGTACAACAGTATCAAACTTTTAATAAGGAGAAATTGGCATGTGAAAGTAAGCAAATGTTCACATAATAGATGAAGCAAGAAATTCTTGTCAAATGTCAAAACTATAGGAAGTAAATATAATGTGTTTTTAAGTACGTCAAACAGTTATATCCACTCAACCCTGCAAGATAATAAGGTGTTCATTTGGAAATGTACTTTTCAAAAGAGAAAGTTAGTAATTGTTTCTATAGCCCATTGGGGATTACGCACTAAACTGCATAAATCCTGACCGTCAATGGGAGTTTCAGTAAGATAGTTCCCAGATACTGTAGTTATTATGGCAGTTTAGTAAATAATACAATTAGCAATTGTTCAATTAATACAAAGAACAGAATCCCAGTTGTTAGCACTCAAAACCCTGTAATCTATCTTAAGTATGCTATACATGTGTAAAGCTTCTTACCCCAGCCAACAGAATAGGGCCACATCAAAGTGTCCCTGTCTCTAGAGTGGTGCAGGTGATGCTCAGCGGTTCTTTTATCTTAATTCTCAGGGTGCTGGTATTCGTGCAGGACTGGCAAGCAATAATTAGACAGGACTGGCAAGCAACTGGGATTCTGCACTTGTTAACTGTACTCTCTATATCATCCCAGATAAGCACCGCCGTGTGATTATTCAAGGACTGAGCGAGGGTCTCACTCGTGTAGTGAATAGCTCCAATTATGTTCTATCTCTTGATAGGCACCTAACTGCAGATCAGTGGCAATGTTAAATTAAAAATCTAATTAATTATTCCAATTTTGTAATCCAATAATTTCTTGAAAGGCACACAATACAATGAATGATAAATAAAGCATGAGAGCAGCAGAAGAGCTTTGCATGCACGCTCTGTAAGCAGAGCGGGGGTGCACGCATGCGCTGGTGCCAGAGCGGAGGTCTGAGAGATGACAGGCAAGGAGGGAACACGTCGCAAAGGACGTGTTCCCCGATTCCTTACACAGTATGAGCTACAATCATTTAGGTTTCTGAGAGGATCCTATCAAATAAAATAAAAAGTTTCATATACTGTACCAAGCAATTTACCTAAAATGCACACAACTCAATAGTTGTAAACTGAAGTACCAATTAGTTATGTTTTTAACTCCTAAAAACTGGACATCATATATTTTCTTTACAAAGAAGCCAAATATTTGTACATTTCTTTAAAATGACGTCACTTTATGTGTGGAGTAGGAAGTAAACGTGCAAAGCACGAGATAGAATACAAAATTGGACGAACATAAAGTCAATCTGATGCCGAATTAAGAGCAACAACCACAATCATTCAGTTAAAAGACCCTCACATAATTACAGTTGCTGACTTCTGATGCCCAAGGCTGTTGTCATCTAATCACCAACAGAGAAAATATTATTTAGTGAAGACTGCATGCTTTGTATCACGTACGCAGTATGCCAACTTTTAGAGGGAGACATTTTATTTGCAACCGAGTAGGTACTGTTTTTATGGAGAATACCATTTCAAAAGTTTATGTAATGCATACAGCACTGTTAAAGTATATTATAAGTAAAGGTTTACACACCTACAGTATTGTCCCTTTCAAACACATTTATTGATGACTATTACTCAAAGTTCTGCCAAATTAGCTAATGAGCCTTGAAAACCATTAAAGAGCTTGTTAGTCACTGTATTTGATCAAATGTTAATTGCCCACTTGTCAATTATTAGAGACCTGGGTATTCATATAAAACCTAATAAATCACAGTTAGTTTTAATTTAATTTACAAAAATACATTATATTTTGCATTCATTTCTAATGCAGCAATATTGAAACCATTAAAAAAAAAAAACCTCAGGCCTCTAATTACTGTTCAATTATGATACAGTAATAATGAGAAAAAGAAAGATATACTAACATAATTTTTCTAAGAAACAATCCCTTCTCGTTATTGCAACTCAAATACATTATTTACACAGTTGGACATATAATGAATAAACTTCATTATTAAGACTTTCATGTACAGTACATTTTAAACCCACAAAAATAATTTTACATTTTATAAAGAGTACAGTGGATGCATTGTATGTTGAAAACGTCAACACTAAATACTCTGTTAAGATTATTTGCTGCATGCTGTAGGTTTGGACTATGAGACTTTAAAGCCTTTATTTTAAATAACTGATTAGGGCATGATGCCAAAACTTGGTAAACATAAAAAATAGAATATTAAATGCAAGAAATAGCATGAACAAATATTCCTTGCAAGAAAAGCATTACAGAAACATTCTGGTATCCTGCTGTCTTCACTTGCAGCACAGACCTACAGTTTAAGTATTAAAACTACACAGGTCACACACTTCTTTATCGACAACATTTTAGATGGACAGGATATATTCTTTTGATTTGTCCAACCTATAGTTAAGATTAATTCCGGTTATTAAATTAAAAACACTAAGTACAGAAAACCTATACATTTACTTCATAATCATTAATGTCACCCTACTTTCCAACAGGGACGGACATGCTCCAGTTTAAGACTACATCCAAAGGAAATACTGTAGCAACAAATGTCTTTACTCTGATGCCTTTGAAGTAAAATGTGCGGTACTGTCATTAAGTTTGTGAGTCCAATCTTAAATTATAAAAGGTTCAACAGGATTCCACACTTATAAAAATTTGGAGAAGTCCATCAACATTGTAGCCAAGCTCCCCCCCCACCCCCCCAACCTAATGTGCTTCCCCACCACGGAGGCACTACCTTTGATGGATGTTCACTGTTTGTGGCTCAGTGCAATGGCTGCATACGAGTATAGATACAAACATCAGAACAGCTTACTGGTATCTGGCTCTTCAGCCTTACTAATCTGAAGTGGTCTACAATCAGTTAAAAATTATTCACTGAATGAGAAAAAGAGTGCTAGGATATGTCTGGACCATCTTCAAAGAAAAAATCAAGCAGAAACCGTCTCATCCTGATCGTCTTTCAATAATCTGTAAGATTGTAATGGTACCATTTACTTGTCATACTATTTGCGTTATGCTACAGTATGTTACTGACATCTATGCTGATACAAATACTGATGCTTTTATGTAACACCTTTATCTCAAGATTACTCATTATTATTACTCAATTATTGCTATTCATTTTCATTTCTTTGGAAGGATGAAAAGGCTGCTATAATGATGTTATGGTTTTCCAAGACAGCAGCATTATGTCTCCGGCATGCACTACAAAGGGGTGTGAATGACAGCTTTCATGTGCTATTTGCATCTGATTTTTTACTACAACTGAGTAAAAGCATATGAGTTACATTCTCCTGTGCAGGCATCTATCTCTTCTTTGTCCCTGTTCTTTGAGTATAAACAAAAGAACACATAATAAAAAGTATCATCTACCATGACAAATCCTCTTTTCCTGAGGTAGGATAAACGCTTACAATTACATCAAAATGCAATTAAAAAAAAAATGATATCAGTTAAAGTCTTAATGAGTTTTGTACTTACAGTAAGATGTGTGGAATTTTGCAGGTTATTTTTTTTTTTTCCATAAACATTTTTTATTGTTTTACTGTAGTTTCATATTTGTTTAACAGTTGCTTGGAGGGATATATGACATTACAATACATCGTTGTTCACATAGTAGAGTATTTTTGTTATAAACACTTGTATAGTTTACATTACCCGTCTATTAATAAGAGCTTAGTCCATAGATGGTACAGTAGAACATTCACACTTTACATGACCTTCAAGTGTTTAGCTCAAACTTTATAATAACTTGATAACCAGTGTAATAACTCACAGCACATAACAATATGGAAAAAGTGTACATGGGGATAATAGTAAATTAGTCAAAATTCTCTATAAGACCATGTAGGAGAAAACCAGAAGCTACTCCTCCCTGCCCAAACAAATTCTGTCAGTCAATAATATTAGGTTATTTCACCATGATTTTTTCCCCGTTCCATCAAAGAGTTATGTTCAAAATATTTGTATATACTGTAAAAGTCTTAGGTTTCACTAAAAGCAATGTTTCAATATATGATTCCTAGCTTTTGAAGAATGCAGTCCTTGCATTCTCTTTGTCTTGAAATGCATTTAACCAGTCCATTCTAAACATAAAATACATCTTATTCTGCCAGTATTTAAAATGAGGGATTACATCCTGTATCCAATAATATAAACTTGTTTTCATGGCAGCAAAAAGGCTATTTCCACTATTTTGGGAGGGTTTACATTTTCATCGATCACATTTGTGCAGATTCCGAGAAAAGATGCCATGGGATTTGCTCATTCTCCAGACAACATCCATATTATTCCTGAAGGTTTGCATTCTTGGACAACACCATCAATGATGCATAATATTGGCCTCTATTTGATTGCATTTTAGACATTTACTTGAGTTACCAAGCCCCATTTTTAACTTGGTGAAAGGAGAGATGCAAATATCTATATATATAAGACTGAAATAATGTTTGGCCTGCGGGCCAGGCAGGGAGGAGCCAGGCAGGGAGAAGAGACACACACGCACACTCACAGCCTTCTCACACCGTGACCGCGTGCACCTCTGACCATCACAGCACACCGTGAGCAGCCTCCTCCGCTCACACCCGCCACCCTCTGTCAGCAGCGTCTCACCTCCCCACCCACCGCCGACACAGCTCCTCGTGGGGGGGGGGGAACCGCCGCCGCCGACAGCCGCCTCTGCCCCACCACCCCCCACCCTCTCGCAGCAGTGCTTCACCTCCTCCCCACCGGTGCCGACACAGCTCCGCGCATGTACCGCCGCCGCCGCCAGCCGCCCCACCACACCGTCTCTCAGCAGAGCCTCAACTCCCCACCTGTTGCCGACACAGCTCTGCGCGGGGGGGGTAACCGCCACCTCCGACAGCCGCCTCTGCCCCAACACCTATCACCCTCTCTCAGCAGCGCCTCACCTCCTCCCCACCCGCTGCCGACACAATCCTCTCAGGGGGGGGGGGAAGGACAACACCACTGCAGGCGCCTCTACCCCACCACCCCCACCCTCTCTCAGCAGCGCCTCACCTGTCCACCCGCCGCCGCCGACACTAGCGCGCCACCGCCAGTCAGCAGGGGGGGAGGAGTCAGGAAAGAGGGGGGGAGAGGGAGTCAGGCAAGGGGGGGAGAGGGAGTCAGGAGGGAGAGTTAGTCAGGAGAGAGGGGGGGGAGTCAGGAGAGAGAGGGGGGGTAAGCCCACACATAAATACATACTGACTGATACACACACTGACTGACTAACTCACACTGACTGACTGACACACACTGACTGACTGACACGCACTGACTGACTGACACGCACTGACGGACTGACACGCACTGACTGACTGACACGCACTGACTGACTGACACGCACTGACTGACTGACACGCACTGACTGACTGACACGCACTGACTGACTGACACGCACTGACTGACTGACACGCACTGACTGACTGACACGCACCGACTGACTGACACGCACCGACTGACTGACACGCACCGACTGACTGACACGCACTGACTGACTGACACGCACTGACTGACTGACACGCACACACACACACACACACACACACACACACACACACACACACACACACTGACTGAAACACACACACACACACACACACACACACACTGACTGACACACACACTGACTGACTGACTGACACACACACTGACTGACTGACTGACACACACACACTGACTGACACACACACACTGACTGACTGACACACACACTGACTGACTGACACACACACACACTGACTGACTGACACACACACACACACACACACACACACACACTGACTGACACACACACACACACACACACACACACACACACACACACACACACACACTGACTGACACACACACACACACTGACTGACTGACACACACACCGACTGACTGACTGACACACACACACTGACTGACTGACACACACACACTGACTGACTGACTGACACACAAACACACACTGACTGACACACACACTGACTGACACACACACTGATTGACTGACAACCACACACACACACTGACACACACACACACACACACTGACTGACTGAAACACACACACACACACACACACACACACACACACACACACACACACACACACACACACTAACTGACACACACACTGACTGACTGACACACACACACACACACACACACACACACACACACACACACACTGACTGACACACACACACTGACTGACTGACACACACACACTGACACACACACTGACTGACTGACACACACACTGACTGACTGACACACACACACACTGACTGACTGACACACACACTGACTGACACACACACACACACACACTGACTGACTGACACACACACACACACTGACTGACACACACACACACACACACACACACACTGACTGACACACACACCGACTGACTGACTGACACACACACACTGACTGACTGACTCACACACACTGACACACACACACTGACTGACTGACTGACACTCACAAACACACACTGACTGACACACACACTGATTGACTGACAACCACACACACACACTGACTGACTGACACACACACACACTGACTGACTGAAACACACACACACACACACACTGACTCACACACACACACACTGACTGACTGACACACACACACACACACACACACACACACACACACTGACTGACTGACACACACACACTGACTGACTGACACACACACACTGACTGACGGACTGGCACACACACACACTGACTGACGGACTGACACACACACACTGACTGACGGACTGACACACACACTGACTGACTGACTGACACACACACTGACTGACTGACACACACTGATTGACTGACACACACACACACACACACACACACACTGACTGACGGACTGACACACACACACACACACACACACTAACTGACGGACTGACACACACACACTGACTGACGGACTGACACACACACACACTGACTGATGGACTGACACACACACACTGACTGACTGACTGACACACACACTGACTGACTGACACACACACTGACTGACTCACACACACACACACACACTGACTGACGGACTGACACACACACATTGACTGACGGACTGACACACACACACTGACTGACGGACTGACACACACACACTGACTGACGGACTGACACACACACTGACTGATGGACTGACACACACACTGACTGACACACACACACACACACACACACACACACACACACACACTGACTGACACACACACTGACTGACTGACACACACACACACACACACACTGACTGACTGACACACACACACACTGACTGACTGACACACACACACTGACTGACTGACACACACACACACTGACTGACTGACACACACACACACACACACACTGACTGACTGACACACACACTGACTGACACACACACACACTGACTGACTGACACACACACACACTGACTGACGGACTGACACACACACTGACTGACGGACTGACACACACACTGACTGACTGACACACACACTGACTGACTGACACACACACTGACTGACTGACACACACTGATTGACTGACACACACACTGACTGACTGACACACACACACACACTGACTGACAAACACACACACACACTGACTGACTGACACACACACACACTGACTGACTGACACACACACACACACACTGACTGACTGACACACACACACTGACTGACACACACACACACTGACTGACTGACACACACACACACACACACACTGACTGACTGACACACACACACACACTGACTGACTGACACACACACACACTGACTGACGGACTGACACACATACTGACTGATTGACACACACACTGACTGACACACACACTGACTGACTGACACACACACACACACACACACACACACACACACACACACACACACACACTGACTGACGGACTGACACACACACACACACACACACACACACACACACACACACACACACACACACTAACTGACGGACTGACACACACACACTGACTGATGGACTGACACACACACTGACTGATTGACACACACACACACACTGACTGACACACACACTGACTGACTGACACACACACTGACTGACTGACACACACACTGACTGACTGACACACACACACACTGACTGACTGACACACACACACACTGACTGACTGACACACACACACTGACTGTCTGACACACACACACACACTGACTGACTGACTGACACACACACACACACACACACACACACACACACACACACACACACACACACACACACACTGACACACACACACTGACTGACGGACTGACACACACACACACACACACACACACACACACACACACACACACACACACACACACTGAAACACACACACACACACACTGACTGACACACACACTGACTGACTGACACACACACACTGACTGACTGACACACACACACACAGTGACTGACACACACACACACACTGACTGACTGACACACACACACTGACTGACTGACTGACACACACACACACACTGACTGACTGACTGACACACACACACACACTGACTGACTGACTGACACACACTGACTGACACACACACACACACACACACACACACACACACACACACACACACACACTGACTGACTGACACACACACACACACACACTGACTGACAGACACACACTGACTGACTGACACACACTGTCTGACTGACAGACACACACTGTCTGACTGACAGACACACACTGACTGACTGATAGACACACACTGACTGACTGACAGACACACACTGACTGACTGACAGACACACACTGCATGACTGACAGACACACACTGCATGACTGACAGACACACACTGACTGACTGACACACACACACACACTGACTGACTGACACACACTGACTGACTGACACACACTGACTGCCTGTGGAAGGGAGTTGAGTTGGGAGGGGGAGCGGGAACATTACATCCCGGGCAACACCGGATATATCAGCTAGTGGTTTATAAGTTTGCATAACACTTTGTGAAAAGATGAGGGGGAGGCTTTTAAGGGGGAGAGAACAGAGAGGAAGGGGGGAGAACAGAGAGTGAGGGGGGGAGAACAGGGAGGGGGGGAGAACAGAGAGGGAGGTAGGGGGGGAGAACAGAGAGGGAGAGAGGGGGGGAGAACAGAGAGGGAGGGAAGGGGGAGAACAGAGGGAGGGAAGGGGGAGAACAGAGAGGGAGGGAGGGGGAGAACAGAGAGGGAGGGAGGGGGAGAACAGAGAGGGAGAGAGGGGGGGAGAACAGAGAGGGAGGGAAGGGGGAGAACAGAGGGAGGGAAGGGGGAGAACAGAGAGGGAGGGAGGGGGAGAACAGAGAGGGAGGGAGGGGGAGAACAGAGAGGGAGGAGGGGGAGAACAGAGAGGGTGGGAGGGGGAGAACAGATGGGGGAGGGGGAGATCAGAGAGGGAGGGAGGGGGAGAACAGAGAGGGAGGGAGGGGGAGAACAGAGAGGGAGGGAGGGGGAGAACAGAGGGAGGGGAGTGAACAGAGAGGGAGGGAGGAGATCAGAGAGGGGGAGGGGGGAAGAACAGAGAGGGAAGGAGGGAGAGAATAGAGAGGGGGAGGGAGAAAGAGAGACAGAGAGAGAGACAGAGACACAGAGAAAGAGACAGAGAGACAGAGAGAGAGACAGAAAGAGAGAGACAGAGAGAAAGATATCAGGAAAGAGATGGGGAGATTAGCACAGAGAGAACGAGAGAGTGAGAGAGATCAGTCTATCTAGTTCCCCAAACGGTAGATGAATAGATTTATAACTGTGTGCTTTTACATTGCATCTAGATTGTTGCCAGTATTTACACGTGTTTAAGAGTAAGGGGTTTATTTTGCAATGTTTGGGTATTTTAGGAATTGTCATGTGAATAAGTATTGAAAGTTTATTTCTCTTGCCAATTGTTGGTCGTAATATAAATTTGAAAAAAGTATTTACTGTAGATCTAGAAACCAATCTCAAGGAAATCTTAAAAGGCTTGCAAAGTTATACAGTACAGCCTAGTTTTCTTTACATGAATTCTCTTTTTTACCCCATTCCACATGAATTTCTGAAATACCTTATTTAACTATTTAAGATCATGCGATTTAAAATATAATAGTAGCATTAAAATTTGACAGTAGTCTAGCGAAAGCAACCATTTCAATCAGATTGTATTTGCCTATTTAACACATTGGCAATCCATTTCAGGACGCCAAGTCAGTATGATTTTTTTTCCATGGCAGGGGAGAAATTGGCACCTTACTGTACATATTATCTATATTTTTGGTAAAATTGACAACCAGATACTTTATGTAGTTTCAGTTGAACAACTTTCAGAGTTCCAGTTAAATGGGCAGTTTTCCTCTAACAAGGGGTGTTTTGATTAGCTGACCATTTTTCTGATTTAATCAAACGTATCCGAAATCCTGAGACATCCCTGAATTCTTTAATCGTATTTATATTTGTTGGCACAGGAGATACCGGATTCGCTATGAATAAAAGTAAGTCAAATGCAGAGATCTTTATCTCTGAGGAACAGACCATAATACCCATGGCAAAGTATTGGGAATTTAAACTGTTTGTGGTAATGAAAGTACGGAGAGATTTCCACGTGGTTTGAATGAACTTTATATTTTTCTTCAAAATCTTGAATGTTTCAAGTTTTCAAGAGATGTGGCCAATAAATGTTATAAAATGCCTTTTTTGCATCTCAATTGTTGATTATATAAGAGTTGGACAGGTTATTTTGAGAGACCAAGATAGCCACCAAAGTGGCTCGAATGTTTGTTATGGAATGTCTGTTCTTTGTAAACCCAGTTTGTTCCTTGGATATTAGATCTGGCATCAGGGACGCTAGTCTGTTAGCTATAATTTTTGCTAAGATTTTAAACTCAACATTTAAAAGAGATATTGGTAAATAAGAACCGGCTAATTTTGGATTATTTCCAGTTTTAGGGATTATTATGATGAGTGCTAGATTAAAATCAAAAGGAATATTATCTGAATCCAGAATATGGTTATAAAGTTTGTTAATGTTGGGAGAGAAATCTTCCTGTAGAATTGTATAGTATTCCTAGCTGGGCCAGGGGATTTGATTTTTTTTTTTATATGTTGATGACTTCGTCTATTTCTTGATTAAAAATGGGTTTATTGAATACATTTTTCCCTTTAACAGATATAAACGATTAGATTGCTTTAGGAAAGTGTCCCCTTTAATTGTATTGTCTGCATTTGCCATATAGAGAGATTTACAGAATTCCTGAAAGAGGTCAGGTCAATTACACTTTCACGAGACGGAAGAAATTCCGGCGCTACTGCGCATGACAGACTCCACAGGTTCCCGGATGGATTCAACAAACTTTATTGGCAATGACAACACACTGGGGCTACACCACGATCTCCTCCTCTACGCGTTTCACCCTCTTACTAGGGGGTGAAACGTGTAGAGGAGGAGATCGTGGTGTAGCCCCAGTGTGTTGTCGTTGCCAATAAAGTTTGTTGAATCCATCCGGGAACCTGTGGAGTCTGTCATGCGCAGTAGCGCCGGAATTTCTTCCTTCTCTTGTATCTACATCGATGGCTGCACGCAGGAGCGGTTTATAGAGAGGAGCGGGACCCAGACCAGGAGCTGAGTTTTAGGTAAGGGTCATTGCCATGCTCAGATACTCCGGTCACTCTCGTGGCCCGTTATAGCTCCCTCTAATAGCCCCCCATGACGATATTGACACCTTAGGTGTTTTCTGCTATTAACCTAAGCGCATGACATATTTTCTTGCAATTACACTTTCACCACTGTGGTTACAGATAATTGGTATAGCGTTATGCCTTCTTTTGCCTATATATATGTTGACTAGGCATTTACCGGGTTTTTTACCCTCCCTAAAAAAGTATTATTTATAAGTTTGCGTATATTTGAGGCCTGTTTTGTAATATAGTTTCATAAGCTTGTTTCATTTCATAGCATGTCTTTATTAGCTCGAGTAGCTTTAGGTAAGTAAATTTGGTGTGTAATTTTTCTTTTTGTTTGGCAAATCACGAGAAACCTCTTCAACCAACTTGATATGCTTCCAAAAACAATTGGATTATGTAGGTGGACTGTGTTTTCTATAGCGTAATTGTACCAGGCATACCGTAGGTAAGATTTGAAGTCAACTAAATTATATAGTTGTGTGATAAAGAAAGTATACCCTCTTTGAGTTCTATGGGTTTACATATCAGGACATAACAACAATCAACTGTTCCTTAGCAGGTCTTAAAATTAGGTAAATACAACCTCAGATGAAAAACAACACATGACATATTACACCGTGTCATGATTTTTTCAACAAAAATAAATCCAACATGGAGAATCTATGTGTGAAAAACTAAGTACACACTTACTGCTTACATAGCAATTAAGATGCTACTGTAAGTAGCAGACAGGTGCTGCTAATCAAATGCCCTTGATTAATTGATCATCAGCAAGTGTCACCACCTCCATAAAAGCCAAAGTTTTAGCAGTTTGCTGGTCTGGATCATTCAGATGTGTGTTAACACAATGCCAAGGAGGAAAGACATCAGCAATGATCTTAGAGAAGCAATTGTTGCTGCCCATCAATCTGGGAAGGGTTATAAGGCCATTTCCAAACAATTTAAAGTCCATCATTCTACAGTGAGAAAGATTATTCAAAGTGGAAAACATTCAAGACAATTGCCAATCTTCCCAGGAGTTTGACGTCCCAGCAAATTCACCCCAAGGCCAGACCGTGCAATGCTCAGAGAAATTGCAAAAACCCAAGAGTTACATCTCAGAATCTACAGGCCTCAGTTAGCATGTTAAATGTTAAAGTTCATGACAGTACAATTAGAAAAAGACTGAACAAGTATGGTTTGTTTGGAAGGGTTGCCAGGAGAAAGCCTCGTCACTCTAAAAAGAACATGGCAGCATGGCTTAGGTTTGCAAAGTTGCATCTGAACAAACCACAAGACTTCTGGAACAATGTCCTTTGGACAGACGAGACCAAAGTGGCCATGTTTGGCCATAATGCACAGCGCCACATTTGGCGAAAACCAAACAGCATATCAGCACAAACACTCTCATACCAACTGTCAAGCACGGTGGTGAAAAGGTGATGATTTGGGCTTGTTTTGCAGCCACAAGACCTGGGAGCCTTGCAGTCATTGAGTCGACCATGAACTCCTCTGTATACCAAAGTATTCTAGAATCAAATGTGAGGCCATCTATCCGACAGCTAAAGCTTGACCGAAATTGGGTCATGCAACCGGACAATGATCCCAAGCACACCAGCAAATCTACAACAGAATGGCTGAAAAAGAAAATAATCAAAACATATTGTTGCAATGGCCCAGTCATAGTCCAGACCTCAACCTGATTGAAATGCTGTGGCGGGACCTTAAGAGAGCTGTGCATAAACAAATGCCCACAAACCTCCATGAACTGAAGCAACATTGTAAAGAAGATTGGGCCAAAATTCCTCCACAACAATGTGAGAGACTGATAAAGTCATACAGAAAACGATCCCTTCAAGTTATTGCTGCTAAAGGTGGTTCTACAAGCTATTGAATCATAAGATATACTTTGTTTTTCACACATGGCTTCTCCATTTTGGCTTTATTTTTGTTAAATAAATCATGTGTAATATGTCATGTGTTGTTGTTCATCTGAAGTTGTATTTACCTAATTTTATGACCTGCTAAGGAACAGATTGTTATTATGTCCTGATATGTAAAACCATAGAATTCAAAGAGGGTGTACTTTCTTTTTCACACCACTGTAAATAACTTGGCATTCTCCAGATTTTCCCACTCAATTTGGGAAAGCCCAGATTTTATATCTATCCAAATTGGAGAGTGATCGGTTATCCACATTTTTCCCATGTTGCATTTTTGGTATGAGAGAAGTGGCGGTCAAAAGATAATCTATTCTAGTAAATGTTGAATGAACCCAGAGAAGGTACATTTCCTGACCAGAAGATTTAAAGTTCACTAAGAAACTAAAATGTTGAGGTTTTTTCAGAAATTCGGTAGTCTGTACCTAACCCTGCTGTGGTCTAATTCTAGTGCCACTTCTGTCCAGTATGTCATTATCTATTGCATTAAAGTCTCCACCCATCACCAGAGGGATTCCAAACCAGAGAGTGAGCAGCTGGTAGACAGAGACAAAGAAATCATGGTTATGGTAGTTCGGAGCATACACAATCAATAGAACATGTAGAGACTTAGACACATTTACTGCCTTCGTGGGCGCATGAGGTTGCGGAATGAGGAGCATAGCACGGCCACAACCAAGAAATCAGTAAAATGTCCAGGATTATTAGCCCAGCGGGTGTCCCTGCTTTTGAATGGGACCACTGAGTTAATCCTACCGGGCCAGTCACAACTCTTTAATAGCTGTGCAGAGGAGTCCAAGAAGCTGTCTTTCTCTGTCTCCCGAAGGCTGTGTCCATAGTCCGCACAAAGTCGAGCGCGGCGCAAATAAAAGTCCGTACCTCAATGAGCCAATCCATAGTGCGCGCGACAGAGAGCCAATTTTTTGAAAGACATTTTTTTTTATTTTGTTGCGCTACGGCTGGGTCACATGCGTGGTTGAGCCAATGAGGGTGAACTGCTCATGTGACATCAATACCACTCCATCGTGCACGTCATAGGAATCATACACGCCACGGATCCTTGTCTTACAGGCGTGCGCAACACCATGAACTCCGTCACGTATGCCTACTATATCAAGGCCTTAGAAACTGTTACAGCGATACAATGTTTTATTATTATTATAGACTGTATTGAAGCAGGGGGTCTCTGGAGGTGATCCCCATTCATTTCAGCTGCAGGTATCCCCTACTTCCGGAGATATATAACTCTATACGGGGCGCTTCTGCTGGAGTTTAAAGCTCCAGCGCCACGCGGGCCTAGACGGAGCAGCTGCCGACACCCATCACAGAGGTCTATATCTCCGGAAACAAGGGGTCCCCGGAGTTGAAAGAAATGGGGTTCACATCCAAAGACACCCTGCCTCAATACAGTATATAAAAATAATAAAACATTTGATCGCTAGCTGCTCAGGGAAACACAGAGAGCGAGCTTCTCTCTGGCACTCCTCTGCGCAGCTAGTACAGACTGTCTGGCCCGGAATGATTAACACTGCTTTAAACCTCTCGAGCTGCAAAATGTACTGCTTTTAGATTCTGCAGACTGACACAGATTTCAGCCTGTCTGTCTGCGGCAATGGAGGCAGCACATAACGCTACATCTATAGTTTATCAATTCAAAGACTAAAATAATAAATCTACCACCTAGATCAGTGGTTCCCAACCCCAGTCCTCAAGGACCAGTAACAGTGTAGGTTTTATGAATACCCTGGCTTGAGCACAGGTGGTTCTGTCACAATGATTGGGCCACCTGTGCTAATGAGAGGATTGCCTTAAAACCTGCACTGTTAGTGGTCCTTGAGGACTGGAGTTGGGAACCACTGACCTAGATCAATAACCTTCTCAATCATTGTATATTGCAAATTGCGAATTATTGTGGGAAATAATCACTACAGCCTCTTTTTTTAGCAGTAAAGTGAGCGGCAATGCAACTATCCACCAAATCTTGAGAAAGTGTTGTACGATCAGAATCTCTAAAATTAGTTTCTTGTAGGAAGGCAACTTGTGCTCGTCACAGGAAACCAGGCAATTTACACCCTTTTAATCGGCACCATTCACTGAGCAAAACAAGGTAATTAAATAAATTGAAGTTTATTCGCACAAATTCACTTACACACAATGGAACAGAAAATACAGACGAAAAGACACACTTACTTTGGGACTGGGGTAAAAACCTAGACTTTTCTAGGTGCAGGGAACTCTAAATAAGAGTTTTGCTAGCCCGGAATCGGTTCCACATGCCACCGCTCCCTTCTCTTCTGAAAACTTGAAGTTTCTTGACCGCGAGTTATCCCAAATCTCATGGACCTCAAATCTAAGCCGCGTCCGCTACGTTCGATTTTGAGAACTTGGCCGCGAAAATCGGGATTTAGAATCTGGCAGGCAGGCTTTCCTGGCTTGAAATCGAAGCCGGTTGCTTTGCTCTTCGCGCAAGAGCAACTTTGAAAAGCCCTCCCACACTCTTACTACTGGGAATCTCAAATCTGATTGGCTCACAAGTTCTTTATAGTATTCTGAGTTTCATTCATGAAACTCAGCAGCCAATGATTGCGTGGGAACTTTCTCAGAAGCCAATCAGAGACGAGCCGGTATAAAAAGCTGTCTCAGTTAGAAATATGAAATTGCCAAGGTACATGTGCGAGTTTGCCACCTATGTCCCTGGCTATCTCAATGCCACCCACTGGAACAGGCTCCACTAGGTCTGGCAGAGCAAATGGCAGCCCGGACGACTGCCATTGTTCCCCGAACCTGGGTACTTGAGCCCTTCCCTGCCACCCAATTGCTTTTCAGACCTTTGGCATCCTCTGGCTACTCTGAACTCCGACGTCCAGCAGACTTGCTGGCATCTGTGGGTTAGCCCTGGCAGCCTGCCTGGACATCGGTTCTGAAAGTCCCCAGCAAATTACTTTACAATACAGTACATTAGTAAAGTATGTTTTACAATGCACTCCTAAGTCCCTGGGTATGGGGAATCGAATAAGAAAAATATACTTTAATTCCTGTCAGCCTTATTCCCTATACACTATATTTTGGGACTTAGTCTGGACTCAAGAGTCCCCCCACAACCGTATATATACAGTTGGGGCACCCACAAACCCAATACAGGTTCTGGGCTACCTGGGCGCTAAATGGGTACTCCCCCCTTAACCTAGGGATCCTCTCAGCTAAAGGGACACTTATTCATCCATGTGCCCAATTCACCTTTCTGGGTTATGCTGAAGCAGGGTACCCTAGTGGTGAGTCGCGCTTTTGTTTTCAAGGGGAGATATTGCCGGGACAAATGAGCCTACATGTATCCGGTAATCTGGCATAATTCTCAGTTACATTCAGAGGTGAACCAACAACTCCGGACCCGAACTACCTAGGCACATTCTGACAACAATGCCTTCACAAATTCCCCCTTAAAACTCATTCCCAAGCAATCCCTGCTCGCTGGCATGCTCGGAAAGGTAAAAACACAACAAATACTTTTAATGACGGGTTTCACATTGAAAGTTACAATGTTACTGAGTTCAAGAGCAAACTCTCTTGAACCCTTATACATGGATCAGGGGTAACCACAACGGGCTTAAACTTTATTTGACAGCCTGGTCGTGACAGTGCTACTAATCTTTTTTAAATGCCATATTGTTTTCCTTTTAATTGGTATGTTAATTCCCCCTTCATTCTATGAAAACAATCTTACATTGGGATTTAGAGTTTTGGTATGGAAGTCATTATGAGCCATTTAACCTTAGGAGAAACATTTAGTTAACCAACAGGTAAGTAGAAAACACAAGTGTAAAAAAGGGATAATACGCCATGGACCTCCAATTAGATTGTATTTCGTTACAAGGTGTTTTATCCCAAAACTGACCTTCCAAAGGAGTTTGGTGAGATTCCAGGGCTGTTGGGGGTATGAACCCTCCGAGGTGTGATCACGCAGGCACTGTACCCAGCACCGTGGCACTTTTCATTTTTTGGCTGGGCAGTTGGGGTCAGCAAGTCTTGATACATGTGTAAGTGCAAGAGGAAAGTCAATGTAATTTCCAGTGTTTTACTGCTGCGGCCAGCTTTATTCTTGCATTAACCCGTAGCTACCCGTGGCTTTTTTCGGCTTTCGCCGAACTTGGCCGCTCGCCAGCCGCATCTTCCCCTGCCCTCGCAACCCCCTGGCTGCTCCGCCTCTGCTTCTCCGGGTTCCGGGGGCGCACAACGCATCCCCCCTTACCCCTTCAACCTTCGGGGATGCCGGAAGAACCCTGGCACGCACGCACGCTGGAACGCGTGACTGGTGCACCAGTGACGCGCAGCAGAAAAAAAAAATCAGCCGCGTCTGCCCGCAGATTGCGGTGGCGGCCGCAGGAGAATAAAGGCGGCTGCCACTGTAGGTATCATTTGGCCATCCATTAGGCTCTGAAGAGCTAGGTTCCTCGAGGAACACACACAGTCCCTCCAGATGGTCATGTTCCGATGGGTTATTTGAAGTCTTGCTGAGTATAGCAATGCAAATGTGTACCTTTTTTGGAAAACAAATCTGCACGCTGGTGCAAACTCCCTTTGCTTAGAAGAAACTTGAGCGGAGTAATCTTGAAACAGTAAGATTCAATAGTTATTATAGGTCAGTTTTCTCATCTTATTTATGCTGCCAATATCTTTACTTTATATACACAATTCAGAATTTTTATGGTCACAAGTCTTGAGCGGTTTTCCTGCTTTTGACATACAAGGCCTACTAAGAGTGCTTTTTGTCCGCGAGGGGAGTGCAATTCTGATCTTGTATAGTTTTTGGGAAGACATTTAGTTATCCAGTCCCACAATTCTTCGCTTTTAATGATTGAGGTAAGCTGACAATGCATAGCTTGTTCCTGCGGCTTCTGTTCTCTAGGTCTTCAAGTTTATATGCAAGAACTTTGCTATGCAGTTTTTTCATATTTATCTATTTTGTCTTGTAGGACTTAAATTTCTGTTTCGCAGGTTGAGGTTCAATATTCTACAGGAAGTATGGTCTGGTGGGCACTCACCTACTGGCTAAAATTAGGAGCGATGCCAGTAAAGGTGGGATCGCGACCCGCTGGGCCATCCAAAAGTATACAGGAACAAGGGGACCTGCAACACAAAATAAAATTGGTAAAAACTGGTAGCAAAAATAAAGAATGTATTATGCAAGGCGATGTGATACAGGGCAAAAGAGCACAACATTTCGGGGTTAGCCTTCATTGTCAGGTAAAAAAAAAGAGAGGCCTATATCACATGGCTCTGCATAATAAAGTCTTTATTTTTGCTAGCAGTTTTTTCCAATCTTCTAAGTGCTGCAGGTCCTCTTGTATTTTCCACCTCATCTAGTTGCTCTTTGTGCAAGTTCAATTGATTCATGGCAGATTCAATGGCGAGTTTGATTTCTGTTATTTTCTCTTCCAGGATGGGAGCCATCAAACGTAGCGCTGCTTATGCAGTGTCTTCCCAGTTGCTGGTGCCACTTAGGTTGTCAGGTAGCAGCTACAGTAGGCGGATTTGTAGAAGGGGTTTGTATGTGTTATCATTTCCCAATAATTCTTTTATCCAAGAATGTATCCATGAGAAGCAGATACAAATCTGTGAGAAGACAAGATTAATGCATACTGTACATATTCCAAAAGATGAATCAGGAATCAGCAAAGGGAGTAATTTTTGTCTTGTCGTTTGCTAAGGGGTTAACATTGCATGAGATGAGGTATGA
The DNA here is from genome assembly GCF_040206685.1 of Ascaphus truei. Lineage (NCBI taxonomy): Eukaryota > Metazoa > Chordata > Amphibia > Anura > Ascaphidae > Ascaphus > Ascaphus truei. Next base: position 302,574,443 of record NC_134485.1, on the reverse strand, counting down.
TGAGCAGTTTGAAGAAATTGAGCCATTTGACTAAGCTGTCAGCTATTGTATTCATTGAATTGGGAACACTGTTCAGCCCTGCGTTTTAGCTGCCTGTAGTTGCTAGATAATTACAACTCTATCCCCCTCTTTCTGTAGAGTTATATTGTGAGTAAGGCTGATATTCCTGTTGAGTTTGAGATGTGCAGAAAGAAGAAAAAGTTAAATCTGCAGAATCTCCATAGTTGCAATAAAAAAAGATTATAACAGACATGTTTTCTGTGTCTTTATTGTAGAGGTTTAAGACTCATTAGAGGTGCAGAGTCAAATGGGATACTATACACTGCTTCAGTTTCTCTTATAACTGCAGGGTTGTTGTATGAAAATTTGTTTAAACTTTTAATCTATTGCGTACATGGGACAGGGACCCAAGGTCAGGGACCAGAAGAGATGTAAGTGCTTGGGTATAAACTTATGTCTTTAATGACTTGACGTTACAAAAATGTAATATATAAAACCTTGCGGGGGAGGATTGGTAGTTGTGTCTCTGCCCTCTTCACCCCGTGGCTCGTGTGCTATTTAGGGGGCACCGTGTAAGATAGGGTACGGATCAAAACAGTTAACAATAATAGAGCCATTTAGCTCAACAGCTTACAAAAAATTCTAAGTCTTATCTGTAATAGAGCATCAGACTCCCGCCGTGACAGCTGCTCGAATTCTGGATGTGAGGAGGGTGATGGTTCCGTGTCACAGAACCATAAGGATCACAGGCGCTTGCTCTTTTGCCTTGTAAATCACTTGAAGATTAAGGCTCTAACTCCCTTAGTCCTGCTATTGTGAAGGTATAGTATCTGCCGAGTATGGTGGTTGATGTTGCTTTAAAGGCCTGGATATATAAATCTGAGTGCCATGTGCGTTTAGTTTCGCCTGGGCTTTGCTGCTTCAAAACTCACAGTTTTTCCATCAAGAATGCCACCGCATGGAAGCCGAGAGATTCTTCCTTAGGTATCATGTGAAAATTTAGGAGCACAATCGTCTTGCAGACATCTTGGTTGACATTTAGGCCATGTCCCAGTTCATTTTGTTATGCAAACACAATAAAGCGCACATGCACACGATCCGGCTACTCAGCTTCAGCGTGAGGGGACTCATCCAGGAGTACAGACAGCAGAAAAAGAGAGACGCATCCTAATTGTGGTGTAAACGCTGGGTCTGTGTGCTGGATGACAGCACCCAAGAATGTGAGTGGGAATTTCTCTCATTTTTGTTAACTATTTGAATAAAATAATCTGCACCCCAAAGGAGTGTGTGTGCTCTTCTAACCCACTGCAGTGGACTATTCTTCATATCTTGAGAGTTGGGAATACTTTTTAAGAATAAATGCCTACCCCTGATGGACTATTTCGCATTTTACCTACAATAAGAATTTGTAGGCTAATAATTAAATTTTTTATATCTGTTTTTTGATTAGCCAGATTGTGTTTGGCATTTTCAGTGCAATTATTTAAAGCTTTTTGGCTACTGTGTCATGTATCATTTTGTTTTACGTTTTCAATATTGAAATTCATAGATTTTGTATTCAAGGTTGACTATTACTTTTACGAATTTAAAGCAAGCAAAACTTTGAAATCAATTAAGTGAGTTTCTTTTTAACTGGTATGCCCTGTTAAATTAAAGATTCATTCAGCAAATGCAAGCAATATGTATGTCAATAAACTCTGCTAATAGATGAATATACAAACTGTGAAGATAACAAACTTGCACCTAAATCAGGAATGCTAATTAGTTCATTATAATCCTTCAGGTGCTTATATATAGCGAGAGATTGTGATAGCTGGAATGTCCATTAAACAGTATTTCACTTTTGTTGAGAAAGTGTTTTCAACAAAGCCATTCTTCCTGTTCCTGATTTCCAGCTGGCTGTTTTTATGAGCTGTACGCCTTTTAAGAGAAAATCATTCAACTTTTACTCTTTTAGGATTAAATGTACAGACAGGTCCAGACTTCTCCATGCTGTGTCGGATTATCTAACCTTTATATCAAACATTATTTTCTTATTAATTTACTGGAAAATCTGTTTGCCTGAATGAGCTTCTCCAATTAGTGAGATCATGTGGCATTAACAGAAGCCATATGCAAGACTATACCGTAGCTTCTAATTTATTGCCTGTCTACAGGGATGCTTCTGAGCGCAAAAATAGATTCTTGTGGTACATAGTAATAGAGTTGGCACAATACTGTGAAATGGTCACTCATTTTAAACAGTAAAACAAAGAGCAAACAAAACATGTTCAGTAAGAATTCCCGGTTCTTCAGCAAAACAAGTTAAACAGCAGCAAACTGAGAAATTAGGACATAAATAAAGCAGCAAAACATACACAATTTGTATTTTTTATCACACGATTGAAGCAGGGGGTCTACGGAGCTGAACTGTGTTAATTAACACCTCGGAGGTGCAGAGTTTAGATGTCCAGGTGACGTGGGCCAATAGGGAACCGCAAGGGACATCACAGCTTGGTATTGGCCTGCGTGACACGTGACATTTAAGCTGCCATTATGTTAGGCACACAAGTACCCTGGCTGAAGAGATACTGGCACCCCCTACGGTGGTAAGTATCTCAGGAAGTAGGGGGTTCCAGGAGCGGAAATTAACACAGTTAAGCTCCCTTCTTCAATCATGTAATTCAATATTTTTTTTTTTTAATTGTGCAGTGCTACATAATTTTTTGCTTCAACGTGCACTACAGTAATACTTCTTTAGGTAATGAAGAGCTGTGGATAACAACAGAGTATCAAAGTAAATAGCCATCTAAGGTCTATGCCAGTGGATTTAAACCTTTTTTTGGTTAGGGAATCCAGGGATTTGATAGTGAAAATCTGGGAGAATCCCAACCCTTTCCCCCATCTATCACACCCTCACCGTCTCCCCAATCTCTCCCCCCTCATGCTCCCTTTACCCCCTCACTTACACACACCAACCCCCAACTGAAGGCGAGCGTGCCCGCTCTTATCTGATCCTTCCTCTCCCTCCTGTCAGCAGGTGGGTGACAACGTCCGGTGCCGAACGGAGCAGGGATAGGAAGCCTATCAGTGACAAGGCAGCTGCTGCTTCTGAGCTCATGACCTGCCAGTCCTGGGACATCTGGGAGAGTTGTCCCAGCTCTCCCACTATGTCGGCTGCGGAACCCCTGAGGGGTGCTCACAGACTCTCAGTTTAAAATCACTGCTTTATGCTATAAAGCGACTCCCAGGTACTGTTATTATGAGGAAAAAAAAAATCAGTGCCCATGAACATTTCCACATATAATGATATATATCTGCAGAAGTCTACACTTTCATATAAAGAATATGTAATAAGATAATTAATATGTTGCTGTATGATGTGCTAAGCTATTTGCATCAATAATTTAGGATATGATTTCAACAATTTTGGGAAATTGGAATATACAGTGTAATTTGCAAAAGGTGCATGGCCGGCACGCACAGGGCTTAAGTGGTAAACAACCTGTACATAATAATAATATAATAAAAACTGTTTTAATGTAAAGTATGATGCACAATCTCAAAGATTACCTCATAATCTAGGGTTGGGCAATAGCAAAAAACAGCACGATAACCATATCAATACATTTATTGCGATAATATATATCGCAATAAATATTTTTTTAAATAAATGTTCGAAAATATTTTAGTAAGTCTATATAAAATGTGATCTCAAAATAATCACATTTTCTTTTGTTTTACAAGAACAGAGACCTTCATTTTCAAACCATTTCCATGTTGGCACTTCACCTTTCCTCGCATACACTGCTCCCATCACCCTAAAAACCCACTTACCCACCACCCCCTCATCCCATCATGCTTCCCTGAGATACTCCCTCATTTAAAAACACATTTAATATCTATAATCTTAAGAATACAGAAAACACTCTGTCATCCTTTCTCTACTTTGGAACTATACTAAGCTTCCCCCCTCTCTGGGAAGCCCAACCTGTTGGGCACTTTGCCCTGCCCCTCTTCCACAAAAATTTGAAAATGGTGTAATGTATTGGGATGTAAACAAGAATATCTGCATGACTGTTACTGTGTAATCACCCAATAAAAAAAATAGGAAAAAAAAAAATACAGAAAACATATTTATTGACAATTCCTATATATTTTTACTGTTATGAATGAACTGTCTTTTTAAATAGGAGTATCCAAGGTGAGGGTGATGGTATGAGAGGTGGATGAATGAGGGAGACAGAAGCAGTGCACTGTGGGTGACAAAAGGTGAAGTGCACACATGGAAAACGTTTGTAAATGAAGGGATTGTCCCTTTTGTTACAGGAGCGATTTGCATAATTTTTTTCTGCAATACCCTGCTGCATCTTTAGTAGTAAAAGGGTTAATCAGAGGTGGGAGGAGAGAAGGTTGAGGGAAAGGAGGAGGTGGGGGGGGGGGGGGGGTGAAGAGTCCAAGGGACGAAGGAAGGAGCATGGGAGGGAAGAGTACCAGAGGGAGAGAGGATGGGGGGGGGAAGAGGAGGGGATAAAAAGGGGGAGGGAAAAGAAGGAGGGGTTAGATGGATGGGGGAAGAAGGAGAGCAGGGGGAAGGAAGGGGAAACTAATGTGGAATTGCACTTTTAAGATGGATACTTGCAGCTGAACACAGATCATACCCATGGTACTTTTGTTTAAAGGGCAGATCTGATGAGTCAGGGTCGACTTTGTCCTTCATTCAGTTGAAATTAATAAATATGTGTTATGTTATCTGATAATCATTAATGCATTGTGGGCATGCACAGGCGTCTGTCTTGGACCTCACACATTTAAATCATCACCTCAAGCAATAAAATTACAATGGTTCATATGGATAAATATATAAGTTAAAATACCATTGGCCATGTGCTAAATGCCCTTCAGGCAACTTTGCATAAGTTTTAGTGGCAAAATACTTATTTATGTTTCTTGTTCACTTTTGTTCCTGTCTAATGCCTATTTCAATCCTGCAGCATTATTTTTCCCGCTCAATTCTGCCCTCATGTCTCTCTAACTTTTTTGTCCTTTTCTCTTTGTGCTGTTGATTTTTTTTCTAAGTGTCCTATCTCAAGTTTTCCCCTACGCCCAATACAGCTGCTGTGGCAGTTACTCAAACACTTCATGCATGTACATCGGAATAACGATGTCATGACGAGGGATGTCTTCCAACTTTTCCGCCTTAAGACGCGAGTGCGGCGAGTGCAGAAAATGGCATTTTAGAGTTCTGTTTTTTAAACACCTTAAATTGACACAGTAGCACAGTAATTCATTAATTTCATTGCACCCAAATAAATAGAATCCATTAAATTCAACAAAGCAATCGCGATAAGCACGGGTGCCTGGGGCGATTGGCCGCATTCATGCTGTATGGAGTACAGCAGCGCACATGAAATCGATGCCGTGATTTGTTTGAATAACGGCCGCTGCAGCTGTATGTTTGCAGTTTCCTGATGAAAAGCAAAATAGTCTACAATAAGTTTAAAAATGGGACCACCGGCCAATTAACTACATGCTAATATAAATGAATAGTCAGAAGCCTATAACATTTCTGTGCTGTAAAGCCAGTGCTTGATTGCAAGTATATTTCTGTGTTTTGGGGATTTTAAATGCACTGTGCTATTTTGCCAGTATCACTATCCATTGCAGATACTGATTTTGATAAAGGCTTTCACACACAGCATGTGGCCTTTTTGGTGCTAAAGTGGTTAAAGCTTTCAAGGCATGAGAGCTGAAGGATACACAAAGGTTAAGCAAACACATTAAAAATGTTAAATAAATCTTAAGCTTATTCAACCAGTGCTCCATAAGTTATGTAGCTGTCAAAAGGATATGGACATCTTTGTCACAAACTTGTCATGTACATCTTCAGAAAGGGGAAAGGTCTCTAAATCTTTCTCAAGCTGCTGTAGCTGCCGTTCCATTTGCTTCAGTGTCTTTTCCAGGTTCTCTGCAGAGACTAAAACATAAAAAAGGTCTTAGGACATACAAATTGTATAGGGCAACCCTCCTCCTAAATAATGCTAAAGAAAACCAGTAAAAACATTGTATACTATATTAAATGTCAGAGAATTAGGTTTGTTTATTAGGTAACATATTTAAATTAGAAAACATTAGTGTCATGATATCACGAGATATTGTATTTTAATGAAACTGGTGCTTCAGGGGTCAAAGTAGTTACAGTTTGATTTTAAAAATACAATTACATGTATTATGGCTTGTTAAAACCTTTGCCAGGCCTACAGTAGTTTTAGGACTAATAGAATATAGAGATAAAAACATGTTTGCCAGAGATGGAAGTCAACTATGGGTCCCCCAACACTAATGTAAACAGGACACTGTTAAAGGTACTTTTCAAAGCATTCCTGGACGGGTTCTATGGAGTGCCAAGGGGCGTGACTATCCCATACCATCCAAAAGATTTGAAAGGAGAGGGATATAGAATCATGGACTTGACAGCTATTCTGAAGTATAACATTTCGATATCTGCAATCGTGGCAAGAAGACAAATGCAATGAGGCCAGACACGTAAGGTCCAGCTGGTAATAATGGACATATATCCATTTGTCGCTCAAATTTAGGGGCAAGACGGTTATACAGCTTCTCATTGCGTCTGTCATGGCCGCCTGAATCTATTGATGTGACTCGTGTGTCTAGGTACTATAGAAGGGAAGTTATGAGTGTGTTTATATATTTGGGTAAACCTTAAACCAAACGTTTGGTAGAAGTTTTTTTTTTTCTGTCGTAGGAGATTTATGGATTACCTTGTTCCCCAATATTAATATATCTATTGTGTCCACGCGACCTGCACTGTATTCGAGCACACACATGGGACGTGTCCTGTTCTTCACCTAAAATCCACTTAAGCAAGCTCATCCTGGTGTTTTCTCTCTGTACTGCAGCCAAGCCAAGTTCCTCTATAGCACTGGTTAATGGACTAGCATGCTTTGCAGGATCTTAAACATGTTGTTTACAGTCTATGGCAGGAGTGCGCAAACTGTGGGCGTGAGATCCTTCGGGGGGCGCATGGTTTACAGAGGCCCCGAGCGCTTCCCGAAGGCATTTAAATTAAATGCTGGCGCTGCAGCGAAGGCCTCTGTAAACTTCACTTACCTTGGCTCAGATGGATTCTGGAGATGCATTGTCAAGGCCATCAAGGTAAGGGGGAGGGGGCCGTAGGGAAAAAAAAATTGCACCCCCGATCTATGGTATTCCCTGTAGAATACTGTATTCAATCGATTCCCATTGATTATTTATTTTTCTTGATGTGGTTAAATATGATAATGATATATGAAATAATTCCTTAGTCTTGCTTTTTATTTTTAGTCCTGCTGTCTTTTTTATTTCTACCGATCATCTTTTGTACCTGTCCCCTACCAACTAAAAATTACAATTGTTAAACATTTTTTTTTAACTCTGTGTGTGCCAGAGGGGCACAGACACACATCACAGCCTAAGTGATCACGTGACCGCTCCTCGAATACCAAGGTTTCATAAATGGATAAGAAAGATTTATTTACATTTCTTTATTTCATTTACTGCAAACTTACTCTACCTCCTCAAATAGCCTACAGTTTTTAGGAGCCCTATTCAATAAACTGAAAAGAGTGCGCTTCGGCAGTTTTTTTTCACCAAATTTTGCTTAAGCTCCATTGAGACTATTCAATAAAGGGTGAATTGCTAGCAAAAGCCGCAGAGATATAGTCTGTGAAAGTGTCTTTGGTTGAATGCATATCAGTATGTAAATGAGTAATTTTCGCTAAATTCGTTCAAATGTTGCTCCCAAAATGCCACACACACATAATGTTGCTTAATTATTGGATGGCTTAAAAGTTTATTTTAATGATTCATTCCTATATACAATAAACCACAATCACTTGGGCACACTGCTTTTCTCAACTATTTCAAGATCATTTTTGCCCCATCTTTTGAATACGTCAACTGCCATTAAATCAAACTTTCAATATCTAAGGGGTTAGGAGCATTACTTTCACAACATATTTTTTAACGTGACAGATGGATCTGGAGCACTAGTTAACTATAGCAACAGCTGGTGGATAGGCACTGGTTCTGAACAGCAACTTCCATCAATGATGATTATCTGTAAATCCATTAGTCTACCGATATTAATCCAGTAAGGCTGGGTACTGTTCAGGGCAGGTACTATTTGTTGTGATGTGCTGATTACCCCAGATTGCTTTGAAAATAAATATCTATAAAATTCACAGTCCCACATGGGGCGAAAGTTTTGAGCATCTTTTGCACTGTGACATCCAGAGAAATTATTAATGTATATCCATGCTTCTGGTCCAGACATTTTATTTTTGTGTGAAAATATTTTCTCCACAGAATGCCGTAGTTCACATAGTTGCAGAGGAGCCATTCATAGCTCAAAAAGACAGCATTAGGGAGATATAAATGAATCTCCAACAGTCCATTGGTGAAAATATATAAGGATATAGAAAGTTCAGGTAAAAGCAGCATCTGGTAAGTGCAGGTATAATTAATGATTAAACAAAACCACTTTGTAGTTTGAAGGAAGAATGCAGACTTGTTGGGGTATATTCGACCCTGCTGACCATCCAATCCCCTGCTTTGTTTTTTGCTGTAGTTCACAGCTCAGAAAATAACTTTTAGTTTGGCAGAGTACTATCAGTATCTACACCGGAAAAAGCCCACGGGTATATCAGAGAGTCTGAATAATCCTCTCGCATTAAGTGCTGGGCTTCTTGTAGAAAGGTGAGGACGTGCAATCTGTGCTCTGGATTAAGGGGTAAATTTGGCCACAGGCAAGATACACGTTTGGTCGCCCCAATGATGCCACCTATTGTGCTTATACACACAGGCTGAGAGCGGGGACTCACAACAATCTGCACCTATGTACCCTATAACCTTTGCCAATAGCCCAGCTTTCCCGCCCCCTTCTGAAAGGCAGCAGTGCACACTCACACAGGTCATTCTCCCTCGCCCACAACCCCAAGTACTTAGGGTCCAGTTGAACTTTCCATGCATTGCACACCAAAGCAGAATTTCCCTTTCTAGGATCATCTTGGCATGCGTGATCAGCAGCTCCCTGTCATAAAAAGCTTGAACATTTCTTGGGGGAAGGGGCTGCGGGGATCTCTGGAGCGAGCCTGGCTCCTAGACTAGTGGTTCTCAACCTTTCTTCTCTCAAGGCACCCCTATTCAGAAGGCTCAGTTGCCGAGTGACACGTATGGCACACCTGTGAGCACGTGACCTGCACACGGGACAAGGGTTAGTACACCGACCTCAAGCTGGCCCACTTTTCACTTTTGCAAAGGTCCCTCAAATTAACAATATCTCCCCTCAATCCGTCCCAATAAACAATCTGCCAAGAACAGCACACTTGTGAGCATGTGACTTAGATATGAACTAGGGTTAATATACACAGCTATTCTTGTCAACTAACCTTTCTTCTGTTCAAAGTACTTTCAATGATTTAATCTTTACCCCTTATTCGATTGCAATCATATCTATCTGCTGCCACCATGCAAAATACAGGAATCATAACTTGTACTCCTTACAAAACATGCAATAGATCATTCAGAGCCCCAAATAATTACTTATTAAAGATTTTTAAAACACACACACACACACACACACACACACACACACACACACACACACACACACACACACACACACACATATATACAGTACACGTACTGTGCTTTAGATTACAGAAAGAGATTATTACAAGAAGATACAATTACAATAAATTAATAACAGTTTCTTAAAATTAAATGATAAAACAAACAGAAATCCCGATACAGCAGCCCTTCTAGGTGATGGGGGGCTATGATCAGGGGGCAAGGCCTTCCTCATTGCGGATTTGCCGCTCATGCGGCCGGGGAGGAATAAGGGGGAGCTTAAAGGGCACAGTCGGGAGCGGGTGCGCTAACTTTGATCCTGGCTGGTTGCTGGGCTACACTGCTTGGGCCGACAGGGGTCAGGGAGGTAACAGCGGCTGGTCTGTACAGGGATGCCTTTCCTTGAAATGCCTTCTCCCAACCCCCCGCCCCCCTTTACCTTACAGCTCAACCGGTTACCATACCTGTATGAGGTGGGCGTAGTGCCAGTGAGGATGTCCTGACAGTGGTATCATATGAGAGGTGGTATGACTATGAATGGCTACATTCATTGTGTGTGCGTATATTAGGCAGACTAGGGTTTCCTGAGGGCCAGCTGATTGTAAGGGGTCTCTAAGACCTATTAGACCATCACTGGGCTCAATCATTATGTTAGATAAATCACTTTACATAATAGTTATCCAGCAGGGCATTGCAGCAGCCAATCTGAATCCAACTATTACATTTCAGTGGGATTTTCTTTTCTCTAGTTATGATAGGTGGTTTGCCGGAGGGTTTGCACAGCATCCATTTCATGCTCAGGGAGATGGCAGTGCTCAGGGCAGGTGGTCATCTATTGCACGGCGCACGTCTCGCGTCGCACGCTCCGGCTGGCAGCCGACTTTACCGGTTACAATAATGTCACCCCTCCATTCTAGCCTAGCAGTACAGGGCACGCTCCGGATCCTTACTCTGATGGCTGTAGCTTGCCCTGTATAGTGATCCTTCAGGGAATTTGGTACGCTCTGGGATTTGCCTGGCCAGAGGGAGAGGAGGGTTAATCTTTTGTGTGTGTTCCTCGCTGAAATGTGAAATCAGTCATTCATCTTTTTGTGTATTTTCAAATACTTTTTAATTGGGAAATGTATTATTGCACTAATGAGTGACAAACAAATTCTGCTGTTAAGGGTTAAAACAGCAGTGCACAAACTAGGGGGGGCACGAGATTCTCTGCAGGGGGCACGGGATTTACAGAGGTCGCAAACGATTCCCGAAGGCATTTAAATTAATGCCGGGGGAGCTGCAGGGCCTCTGTAAACCTTACTTACCTTGATTCAGTCATGCCTGGTGATGCGTCGCCACGGCAACGCAGCGTCCCATTGCCAAGACGTGACGTCATGACACCAGAATCAAGGTAAGGGGGGGGGGGGGGGGCGAGGAGAGGGGGAAAGTCAGCAGGTGGCGCAGGGGAAAAAGATTGTGCCCCCCCTGGGTTAATGCATATACCAGGCAGCATATCCCATGCATCCACCTCTCCCCCGTCCTCTCCATGCCTATGGTGTGCAACGAGTTAAAAGGGAGAGGAGTCAATGCCGCATGGCAATCCCCCACCTCACTCCCCTTCTCATGCAGCAAGTAAATGTTATGCAGGGAACAAATACAGTATTGCAATTCTACAAATTATCTATGTTTCATTATTAATGTTACAGGGAACAAACACAGTATTAAGAATTTCCTTAATAACCCCTGTAAGGAGACAAACCGTATATGATGCTACAAATTATCTTGACACACTTTCAATAAAGGACATGGCCAGGGTGTAACATATGTAAAATATATATATGTAACATATGTAAAATATATATATATATATAAATATATATATATATATAAATATATATAAACTTATCTCTACTAACATAACCGGTTATGATATGTGGGGGTTTGTCTGACAATGGACCAATGATAACATAATATTTTGTGTTTATTGCAGTTGGAAGTTTACATTATCCAAACAACATTTCAATTTTCCATGGATTCATAACCATCTCTACCGACGGCGCAATAATCACTACACGCATGACAAAGTAACAGATATTACACAAACAGTGCTCATCTTCAATTGGCAATATAAATTCAACCACACAATACAAACCACCATCTCTTGCATATTAAGAAAAGAAAAAAGAAAGTGCACACCTAATGATGAGTTTCCCTGCACCTAGGAGAGTTTAGTTGTGTACCCAGTTCCCAAGCAAGTGTGTCTTTTCTTATGTAATTTGTGTAACATTTTTTTGTTTTCTTATTATTATGTGGGAGTGCCTGGGTTGCATCCTTGATTAAGAAAGCAGCACCATCAGATTGAATTGGACCCTATTATGTATGCGATATCTTGAATATACTGTATGCATACCCATTTGTAATTAATGTTTCTATTGTGAGTACAGCTCAACCCCGTTATAGCACGATCCGCTTATAACGCGGTTTGAGTGTGGACCCGAATTTAAAAAAAAAAAAAAAACTGCACACTGCACACACTCACAGCACACTACACACACTGCACACACACACTGACACACTGACACACACACAGTCAAATACACACACACACACACACACACATATATATACACACACACACACACAGAGACACACTGTCTCTTTAAGGGAGCTTGCTCTCGCAAGACGGAAGCAGAAGCAGGAAGCAGAGACAGGGAGAAGAGCTGCCAGATGCTGGGTAAGTGCTGTGTGCTGTTGCCGCTGCCCCACCGGGTCTGGGAATGCTGGGAGAGTTCTCAGCTTTCCCCCTCCAGCAGACACAGTACCACCACAAAAAAAAAAATGTTTTTTTTTTTAAAGCGGCCATTTTTTTTCCGCGACCCCATTTATAACACGGTGGTCGCGGGTGGCCCCCGAGGACCGCGCTATAACGGGGTTAAGCTGTATTTAGGTCCTCTATGAACTATCAATACTTGGGTTTGAGCGCCTGCAGCTGAGGCTCTTGTTTCTATATTTTATATTTTTTTAGCAGACTATTAACTAAGTAACACTGAGTAGGTGTTTGTGCTTTTTCTGTGTTATTCTCCAATTGAGCCTTGGAGTGCTATATTTATAGATATATTCTTTTAGAAATTACTATTATTAGTATAGAGTCAGCTTATACTTTTTATCTATCATCTCTCATATATGACAGACAGCAATGTCTTTTGAAAATAGAACCATTGAACTACTTGCAGAGGTGCAGAACCATGGGGAAGGATAGTTCCAGCAGCAGTTATACAATGTACACTCGGAGCTGAGAGCGGACAAGGCCAGGCGAGCGGACAAAGGAGAGCGAGCTGACAAGGCGGTTACGCCGCAACATGTGCGGACGCATGGCCCTCAAGTGGCCAAGTGATGAGGGCCAGGAGATGCAACCCGCTTTATCGTTGCAAGGAGGTATGTCAAAGCGTAGATATTTAAGGCCATCGGCTGTTGTGGACAAGTCGGTGGGGGTTCGGCCTCATTCTGTTATATCAGAGGGGCTCGAGGTTGCAGGCAGCCCCAGGGCGAGTCAGGGGGACTTGTCAACACGTGGATATTTAAGGCCATCGGATGTCACTGAAAAACTGATGGGGGTTCGGCCATATTCTGTAATGTTTGGTGGGTTGCAATCGGCGCCACCCGGTGTTAGCTGTATGTTAGCTGTAGTCAACAGCTCAGACGCCCTGGAAGTCAGGGGGATACCTTCTGCCAGAAGGCAGGGTGAGGCGTTCGCTGGGGCGGAGCCAGAAAAGCTGTTTGCAACGCCACTCGGGATACCGCAGAATCCAACAAAGAAGACGGCAAAGGGCAAACGGCAGACAATGTCAGACACTGGTGTGGAAGGTGGGAGTGTAACCTCCAAGAGGCTTGCCAGCACCCTGCCACCTCAGGTCTGGGAGACTGAGTCAGCCAACGATGCGGGGGGCACAAATGTTGAAATCAATAATAAGAAGTGTCGCAAGCGAGACTCAAGGGGGCAACAGAGTCAGGGACAGTCAGAGGGTCCCAGCAAGGACTTAGGGACGTGGCAATAGGGAATGTGGGGCAGCCCACGCAGACCGGATCACTACCTGCAGCTTTGCTTAGCCAAGTCTTAATTGGGAACTCGGGTGCATCCACGTCAGCCACAACACTGTCTATCATTGCATAACCAAGTTAAAGTTGAGAATTCAGGTACATCTACATAAGCAACGACATTACCTTCATCTTTGCCCATACAAACCTTATATGAGAACACAGGTGCATCCACGTCAGCAACAATACCTGAGGCTAGGAGGATGTCTGACATGGTATACAAAGATACATATACCACCATTGCTAGGTCATTGGGCACACATTTGCTGAAGGAAGTAAATGATAAGATTTGGGCGGGGGAATACCTAGGGATGTCATCATTGCTTCCAGGCTATAGGGAACCCTGGCACAGTCAATCAGAAAAGGTGAGGCCAAGAAAGAGGACGTGGAGAGACGCCTCTTTCCCTGCACACACCAAAACTGGGCAAAAGCTTTTGGTATCCTGGCAGGCGTAATGGGGGAAAGGGAACCACAATTGTGTTCATCATTCAAGTACCAGGACATGATTTGCGACGCATACCAAACACACGGGGGCATGGGTTGGTGGAAATATGACTATGGATGCTAAAAAAGGGAAAATATTGTGGGACGGTAAGGATGTAGACCTCTATTTAGTGCATATTTGTGGTGGGGGGGCAACGCCCTTTCACGGGGCGAGCAGAGGCGGTAGGGGCTCACTGCGATCTAGCACCCTTACACAACCGGTAAACAATCAGGCGTATGTTGGGCATTTAATGAGCCCAAGTGTAAGTACTGTCATTTCCGGCATTCCTGCTCCACGAGTGGGGGCTAGCATACAAGGACAAAATGTTTTTTTTAAGGAGGACACGCCTGGATTTAAGGGTACAGACCAAAATGTTGACCAAGAGGGCGGCATCTCAGATAACCGTCGGAACAATGGCACTATGCCTGGTAAGGAACCCCAATAGGGAGGCAACCTCGCTACTTATGGCTGGATTTAAGGAGGAGTTCAGGATTCCGTTTGAATATCAAGCAGGATCAAATGGTGAACATAATTTGAAATCGGTCAGGACAAGCGGGAATGTAACTTGGGAGAAAGTATAAAAGGAGGTCGATTTGGGGAGGATGGCAGGTCCCTCTGCATTCCCCCCCCCCCCTTTTACTAATCTTAGGATTTCCCCTTTGGGGGTGGTCCCCAAGAAAGAGGTGGGGCCTTCAGGTTAATCCAGCATCTATCATACCCAGTTGTGCGCTTTCCTGTTTTTAGTTTGAAACCTTTAGCACATTTATTTAGTGGGTAGTGCACAAAAGGGTACATGCTGCGGGGGTCATCCACTACTTGAACGTCTTCCTAGTCATCAGCACCGGGGGCATATTTTAACGGGGCATGGTGCACAGAACAGTGGCCACTCCATTGACGAGAAACTCAGTTCAGGTGGAACCTTACATTCCTAGAGCTATTCCCTTTGTTTTTCACGGTGCGTGTGGGGTCACTTGTTTGCAAACAGGGAAGTTAACAAAGGGGAAGTAGAAGCAGTGGACAAATTTGGTTCACGTTCACCACCAGTACTTTCCCTATTTCATAAATTTGTACTGTTAGTCCGTCACCTTAACATTGAGTTAAGGGCACAACATGTTCCGGGGATTTCAAATAACATTGCTAATGCTTTATCCCGGTTAAGTTAACAAGATGTTGGGGATCTTTATAACACAATGCGGGGAATGTGTCATTAACCACCCAGATACACGGCTTGTTTAGATCGGACGGCATACACTTGTCAGAAATTGGTTCCGATATGTTTAACAATGAGGGTGTGGAGAGTGTTATTGCGAGCCTGGCGGTACGGGCCTAGTTTAAAAGGAGTTAAATAGACCAGTCGGTGGAGGAAGTTAGGGAGTAAGTGCTTGTCCTTGCCTGGGGCGGCTCTGGGCTGAAAAAGCCCGGGAGTAGAGGCAAGTGGGTGGGGCGGATGGAAGTCATTTCCGCCAGCGGGTGGGAGAGAGGAGTGTAAGAGGGGAAGCTGGATGGATGGAAGCATGTAAGAGGGGAAGACTGAGGGGGAAGAGTATAGGAGAGGAAGACGAATAGGGGTGAGAGATATGGATGAGGTGAGGGAAGAGCGTGTGCATTTAGAATCCATATAAAAAAAGCACGCTGATTGCTTTTTTGTTGTTGTTGCAATTGGAAGAGTGCTTACAGTATACACATGTACAGGTGCACCGACGAGTATTCTAAAATGTGCCTTAAACTGGCGTTGGAAAATCTGGGGCTATCACCAACAAGATCCAGGTTCATGCTGGGTACATGCTGCAACATTTCAGTGACATTTCTGCAGAGACTAATGGCCCATTGGATTAACACAGCCGGGGTCCCTGGCGCTGATAATCCGATGGGCCATTAGTCTGTCTGCAGAAATGTCACTTAAATGTTGCATCATGTACCCAGCATGAATCTGGGTCTTGTTGGTGATTGCCCCAGATTTGTTTTAGAATACTCGTCGGCACTACAGTACCTTCCTCCCCCGGACTACTATTGCAGTTAAGGGGATAACAGTCATAATGGGTTAACTGTGTGGGCTCACTCGGGTTACTTCCCTCCCCATTATGTGATGCAGTATGACTATGAAGAAGTGATGTCACTCCCTTGTATGCCATGAGACCAGTTATGTCCCCACAGGGGAGGTAGAAGAGTCTATATACCTGTAGCTCCACCCAATGTTCTAGAAACAGATTCTTCAGAGGTCCGACTGGGGCCTCAATGAGTCCTGTAAATAGTTTTTTGTGTACACCTAAGTGTATTAATAAGTGTCCTGTCACCATTTGTTGATTTTAAATGGGAAATGTGCCCTTTAAATAAGCGCTGGTAGTAATGATCCAAGATTTTTCTCACTATTGAATAGAAGGAAGCATGCTTTTAGTTAGGAGTTCTCAGCATAGTAACTACATATTATGCTTGAATCTGCCCAACCGGAAGGTCCCTAGTGCCATCCTAATCACGTAAAAATAGAACAAGTATGCAGTACATGGTTTACGAATTGCTAAACACAAAGCCCGGAGTGTATTCCATGAATGGCCCATCTGATTTGGGGCATTACTAACTCTATACAATAGACTGCCAATTTAACCCTTTCTACGGGTAACAAGTATAAGTGCTTCCCAGCGTAAGAGTGAGAGCTACCAGGGGATGAAGTCCAGAGTATTATGTTTTGCAACGAATGTCTGTCAAGTGAGATGTATGTCAATACCTGTGGAGCCTTAGATGGATGTCAAATAAAGCCCCTTATATGTTTTACAAATGTTGCTGGCGCCCACCCTTTTCCAATTTGTTTATTCATGCCCAACCTTCACCTATCGAGCATCCTGAAAAGGTATGAGAGACTGAGCACTGCCACTGTATATAGTATAACTGATGTGACTTCTTTGGAGCCGAGTAAGGAGGGTTAGGCACACACACAAAACTACACTGCTGGACAGCCTGTAGAGGTTCTGCTTGAGATTGCGAGTTGCAACATAATTTTAAAATGTATTTTCTTTCTACCTCAAAAAGCTGTGCCCAGTGTATTGGTTAAAGCTGTTAGAAAGCCAAAAAATGAATTATAATAAAATTGGCATTCTTTTTTTCCATAGTTTAACTGCGAAGTATGACCCCTTCAATGTTTTTCAATATAGTTGGTATTAATCCATTCCTCTGCAATTATCATTAAGAAATATTGGACATCTATACACTTATAATTAAATATGAAAAGCTTATGTTTTTGAGATTCTATTTTATATAGCAGTGGCGGTTGTAGTATTTTATATTATTGCATTTTTCCGTCATCGAGTTCTAGTACAACAAAAACACACTGATTCTACCACAAGATGTAGTTTTGGTTTATGTGTACAAGAGAATCAGCTGTTCTCAACATCCATCAATACAGCACCACTGAAAAGACAAAAAAAAAAAAAAAAAGGCTCAAAGCCTCTACTAATTTCTTTATGGTAGACTGAAGGTGCAAAAACATGACGTTAAATAAAATCATAAAGTATTTATATGAAACATTATAATATTATTGGAAAGCAATGTAGAATTTTGGACTACTTTTATCAAAAGAAAAAACGGAAAAGAAATCTGCATGCAGTTGGAAGCTGCAGATTGTAAACTCTGCTCAAGCTGAGCAGGGAATCTAATCCAAACAATTGCTAGGGGAGGGTGGAGCTCACAGGGAGTGTACACATAGTGAATATAAAGAAAGAAAGAATCCCTTTAGTGTGGCACTAGAGAGGTTCACCCTAATTAAAACTTACATTTTATTATACCTGATTAAAATAAATTGTTTGGAATAACCACATACAAAAAACAAACATACAATGATATTAAAAGACGGAGAGGTGTGATAGGGTGTTTAGTGGAGGTATAATTATATATAAATACCTCTCTAATTAATACTTAGTGGACCCTATAGTAAGGGTGATCGCTATACTGGATATGTATAGGTATATATCAGACCCCTAGCCAAAAGCAATGGAAGGAGGTAAACTGAAGCCAGTTACGGTGAAACGTACGTAGGGTACGTCTGACGTCACCGTCACGTGACGTCGGCTCATCGGTGAGGTGTGTGTGATATACTGTCTGAGTGCTTCGTAGACTGCGTTCGTGGGCAGCAAGAGCACTCAGACCCTAGGGTTGATCTACTATATATCTGCAGTGAATGTGGCTGGCCTCATACTAGACCTGTCACAATAAAGCTTACAACAGTATATTTAATGACACCATGTGTAGTGAGTAGTGGCTGCTTCAACTCAGCCAGCAATATACTCAGTCTCACATCCAACAGCTAAGCATATTCATCTGCCTTTACCTCCTTCCATTGCTTTTGGCTAGGGGTCTGATATATACCTATACATATCCAGTATAGCGATCACCCTTACTATAGGGTCCACTAAGTATTAATTAGAGAGGTATTTATATATAATTATACCTCCACTAAACACCCTATCACACCTCTCCGTCTTTTAATATCATTGTATGTTTGTTTTTTGTATGTGGTTATTCCAAACAATTTATTTTAATCAGGTATAATAAAATTTAAGTTTTAATTAGGGTGAACCTCTCTAGTGCCACACTAAAGGGATTCTTTCTTTCTTTATATTCACTACTTTTATCAAGCATAAAACAAAGGCATTTTTAATCTTCCACTAGCACACAATTGGATGAGTGTGTGATGGATGTTTAGGTCACTCTCACTCCCTTCTCAGCCCATGTATACAGTAAATGTATGGTGAGTATGTATATTCTTATAGATCAATCAGGTACAATTACAGTACAGCAAATATAATGATGCAGTTAAGTGCATGAAGACATACATGTGACATTAGGAGAAATGAGTTCCTGCTCCAAAGAGCTTACAATCAAACTGCTATGTGAGAGACCATCAAACACCAAGTGTAAATTTGAAGGGATACTTGTTAGTGTGTAAAACAGCATACTGTGGTTTAGGGAGTAGTGATCACCCAGGACTATTTAAATGCATTGTTGAACATGTAAATTTTGAGGTGGGTTTTAAAGTTAGAGATTGAAGCTGCTAGGCAGACATTGAAAGGAAGGAGTTCTAGAGGTAGGAGACAGCATCCAAGAGAGCTTTTAGGAGATATAGTGACACAGGGGGTTGAGAGAAGACAATGTCAGTGTATAGCAAGAGATTAAAGTAGAGACATAAGGAGGGGAAGAGGAGCAGAGAGCCTTGAAAGAGAAACATGTTGTAGTGAATGCAGAGTTTAGTAGGGAGCCTACAATTTTCTGCAGGAGATAAGCAGAAACTGATCGAGAGGTTATCCTTGCAGCAGCATTTTGAATAGATGGAATGATAGGAAACTGTGATTAAGTCTACAGCCCCCGGTGTCAGCTCCTGCATGCGACAAGGTGGCGTGTGCATGGGTGCAAGCCACGATCTACAGTCTGTGTGTGACCTGTAGGGGGAAAGATACGATTGCGACGGTGTAACAATGCTCGTCTCTGAATAGGAACCGCAGGGCTGAGGTAGGGGTATAAGATCACCGACCAGAGCCATGGGACAGAGTCCTGTTAGAGTAGTCGTGATCCAGTTTCAGGGTCAAGGCAGGCAGCAGGCAAGGGGTAGTCAGGTCCAGGCAGAGGTCAATGTAGGCGGCAAAGGTGTAAGTCCAGATACAGGCTGGGGTCAAGGCAGGCGGCACAGGAGCAGTGGTCAAGGTAACAGCAACAGGGAATCCAAAAGAACAGGGAGGGCTCAGGAACAGGGCAGACTCAGAAATCAGAATACAAGGGAGCCAGGAACACAACGAAATGCATACAATGCTCAGGCAGGGGCTGGGAGCCACTGACTGATATTTAAGCCCTGAAACACGTGCAGCCAATTCAGGAAGTGACTTGCCAGGACCCTAGATGGCCACAACAGCCATGTAAGGGCAAGATCCACAAAACTCTGGACTGGAACCCTTATAGATGGGTGAGGGCTGGGTGTGGTGGGGGCACAGCCATGACATCAAACGGCTGGTTCACCCTCATTGGCTAAACCGCCACCGTGGCCAATGTTTGGCTGCAGCGCAAAAAACCAAAAATCTTGTCTTTTGGCCAAGGCGGTCGCGCATCGCGGCTTGTGCGCACACGCACACATGCTTACTAGGGCCTGCCCCATATAAGGCTGTGCCTTGTGCGTGTGCCAGTGGCCACTGGGGACCTGGCCTAAGGGTGTCCAGTAAGGTGAAGTATGCAGTGTTCCAGACAGGAGTACTCAAGTTTATCTACAGTTTCATCCCCATTGAACACAATATAACTGCAAATTTAAAATGTAAAATTTTCTGTAACCAATGAACCTTGTTAATACAAATTTCTGAATATTGATCTTCTGAAGTCAGTCATTAGGTTGTATAAATCAGCAGGAGCATCGAACTTGTATGCAATCCTCGACATATTTTTTCTCTAAATGCAGGAAATAAATAAAAAAATATTTATTTCCTTTCCTGGTATTGAGTTCATACAAAACCGGTATCATTTTCTTCAGGTTCTCCAAGCTTTAAAGTAATACTAGCATTAAGTCAAATTAGATGTGCACTTTCCCAGAGCATCTAAACACAGGAAGAGAAAATAATGCACGACATCTGCAGAAAACAAAACTGGATTCCCATCTCTCTAGTTCAGTCATGGCAGTACACACAAATTACTGCCTTGTAAATTGTATGGACGATAAATAAATTCTACTTTTTCTTTTTGTAGTTATGTATTTTTTGGTGATAAAAGGAAGTGCTACTCGGACAAAGTTCGCTTCCTATACTATAAATAGCCAATGTTGTTCTTGCACAGAAAAAAATGTTGTTCACAAAAGAATATAATTTACTTTACTTATCATACTGTACATAGAAAAATAGTCAGTACATTACAATGTACTGGTAGATGAGGTTAAAAATGACATGTCCATCAAGTTAATCCTACGTTAAATTTAGACGACAGATACTTATTCTATATTTGTAGTTACAGTATATTGATCCAGAGAAAGGCAAACAGAAACTTTCTTATAATTAATTTACCTCTCCTAAAGCTGTTGTAAACCTCAATGCACAGCTAAAACATATATTGAGTTATCCTAGCAGTGCTTTCACAGGATGTTTTCTTAATCCATACAGATACTTGTTAATAGTATGGAATTTGCATTTTATTACAAATAAATGAAATACCTAGGAACAGAAGAATATGCGAAAAGGAGTCAAAGAATATAATTTGCTTATAAAATATAACATATAAACTGACATTACACATGAAAAAAAGATATGGTAAGTCAAAAGCTTTGTACACTGTACAGTCATCTTTGAACTATCTTATAGGGGTTTGCTTGAAAATGCCTCTGTGTTAATGCGTCCTCTGATCTCTACCTACAACAAATCTATATAAAATCACAGGTTAAAAGTTACAGACATGCCTTTACCTAAACACACCCCTCCACAAAGCAACCACAACAAAATAAATACTGTAATGAAATTAAGAGAACATGTTATTTTAAATTCTGAACATCTGTAGGAAATGATCTATAAAAAAAGTTTTTGAAAGAGATAACTATCTGTTAATGTTTACTGATTTTGCAGAATACATATCCTGACTTTTCCCAAGGCCTCTTTTCATGCCAGATAAACAAATTGGAAAAGGCCTATGGAGATTTTTAGTTCTTTAAGTACACTATGTGTAATTAAACATCTCTCATCTGATAAATATGACCTACTACGAACTAAGGAGCTCAACTCATTGACAAGAATGCCAATCCCACAGCTGAAGAACCTTGAAGCAAAAGTTGTGCATGCGTTCAGAGATAATACAAATACAGACAATGAAGAACAGTGGAGCACTGCAGAGAAACAGGTGATACTAGATAGGAAGAAATAGAGGTTTTGTGGAAAATGAATGCCAGAAAGATATGTACTGTAGGAATTACATTTAAAGCAGCAATCTCCCTCTATTACCCCCCCCACCCCCACCCATCCCCAAAAAAGAAACCCAGCTGTTTTTGTTTATTCTTCTAAAGCTAACCTACAGCAAGAGGAAAACAGAAAATCACAAACATGTCCAAAGGTCTGTCTGGGAGGTAATATTCCCGCCTCCGGAAAAATGAATAATATCTTCAGAACCGTTGTGACCCTGTTCTTGTTCAAGGTAATTAAAATGCTCTGCCGGCAGCCCCCCCCCCCCCCCCCCGCCACATCTTTTTAAAGCTTTGAATGCAAACAACATTCCAATCTCAGGTCAAATATCAGTTTCAATGTCTCCAAATTGTCTGATAATTTCAATGTAAAGCTAAGAGTGATAGTGCTTTCGCTAGTCTAATTCTGAAATTGGACTCTACAGATTCTTACTTTTGTCAATCATGTCACTACAGTAAATCCCAGATGGAGATTAAATCTGCACTACGAGCTGCATCATCTTTTTTTTTCTTCATTTTTTGACCCCTCTTTTTGTTAAAGTTAGAAAACAGATACTCAGCTTACATTTTTATTTATAGCTCATGTCCACTCAGACATGGAGTATCTATAAATGAAT
Source organism: Ascaphus truei (assembly GCF_040206685.1). Classification (NCBI taxonomy): domain Eukaryota; kingdom Metazoa; phylum Chordata; class Amphibia; order Anura; family Ascaphidae; genus Ascaphus; species Ascaphus truei. The sequence continues at coordinate 302,551,753 of NC_134485.1, read as the reverse complement.
ATCTGTATTACTATTGTGAGTCAAACAATACTAAACCAACTCCCTATTCCTAGTTTTGTGTTAACGGAAAGCAAAATAAAAACAATCAATCAAAATGAAAAAAATTATTAAAACCCACATCAACGTATTTGTTTTTTCAAATGTGCAATACATAGTAGCCTATTAAAATATTGTATAGAGCATTAACCATTGTATTGCCTGCTTTAAACAAGTGAAACCATTCTTAAAGCATACATTTAAATTGTTGTGTTACTTTGGAAAATAAGTACAAATCCCTTTCTTGTTGGCCTTTAAATGAGGGAGTGTTTCTTAATAAACTATTTTATCTACCTTTTTATTACCCTGTAGTTATTATAGAGCCAATATAAAGAAAGAGAGGGGGAATATAGTGCTGATTTGAACAAACAGACATCACACAAAAGGTAGCTAGAGGGAACAAGAGGAAATCAAACCCCTCCCAAATCTCAGTTCTTCTTTAATAATTTACCATCTAAAAGCCTTAATCATCCTCTGAGGCCGAGTTTACAGTGCGCGCAACGGCGACGGATGACATCACCAATCACCGTCGCCGCTAGCGAAAGTTGTAATTTGCTTTCCGGCGACCAGGTCTTTGATTGGCTCAGAGGCTATCACATGTGGCGACAGCCTCCGAAAAATCTAATTTAACCGGCTTCAGAAATTCGCACCGCCAGCGTCGCGCTAACTATAAGCGCACGCGACGGCGGCAATACATTTGTTTTGCCGCAACGTTGCTTGGCCGTTGCCGGCACTATAAGCACAGCCTATGTAATTTTCACTTTGTTGCCTTGTGTAAAAAGAAGTATGTTTAACTTCTTTGGGTAATGTTTCCCCCCCCCCCCCCCCCACCCTTTATTTTATCTAGTAATAACGTTCCAATAATGCGTTCATAATTAAGCAACCAAGACAAAATTAGCGGGAAAAAGTCAGAATCAACAATTAACCTGTATATACAACAGTTTTCAAACACAGCATTATCACAAAAAAGGATGATGAACATAAAAAATAATTTGGTTACTATGCCTGGACATATTTTTTTTAAAATAATAACGTAAAACTACATATTACTGAATTTAAAAAACAGTCACATTTTATCTACTAAACATGGTACTGTTTAATTCTGTCACAGGAGGGACTGCACCTTTACTGCATTAACTCGAGCACATACTAGAAGCTCATTGCTAAAGAACACTCATGGGGCCATTAAAAGTGCCAAAACCTACAGAAAAGCTATAATTATCCGAAAGTAAAACTTTCAACTGCATTATAGATGTGGAGAGCTTTTATGACCTTTTGAAGTTCCTCCTTTAAGTACTTGAATAAGAGACCTATAAAACCTTGAAAGTCGTAAATACAACAACCTATATGAAGAATGGTCTTGTTCTAATAAGCAACATTACAACCTGAAGACAAATATATATCCTCAATAATGAGTAGGGTATTTTTAATTATATATATAAAAAAAAAATGTTTTACAAAACATATCAATACAAAAGCAACAAACTTTAAATTAAAATAAACAATTTTCCAGAATATTTACACACATCTGAACATCCGCCCATCTTCTCTCCCAGGACTTTATATCCCACCTGTCTTTCTCCCTCTGCTCTATTTGCTTTATCTCTGCTACAACCGGTTCAACTGCACAGGTTACAGGCATGAGAACCTTTTCTGTTAAGAGAAGACTGCAGGTGATTCACAACCTGTAATTAACCAGCCCATTAATTAACACCACGGTGCTACCACTGTAACCCTGCAAGTGATCCTTAAACAAATCATACACAAGGAGAGCGAACAAGGGATCCTCTTTGTTGGTGTACACTCTAAAAAGTAAGGAAGGTGACCATATAGGCCAACATCATCAAATTAGAAGAAAATCATATGGTGGTCTACAGAGGCAGATAATCCGTATTTCTAGAGTTAGAACCTATCCAGTAACAATATTATTTAATTAATAAAATGTTTTACTAGGAAGTAATACATTGAGAGTTAGCGCTCGTTTTCAAGTATGTCCTGGGCATAGAGTTATTATGACAAATAATACATTCAGTAGTTATATAAGTGAACAGGATACAGGCATACCCCGCTTTAACATACGCAATGGGACCGGAGCATGTATGTAAAGTGAAAATGTACTTAAAGTGAAGCACTGCCTTTTTTCCACTTTACAATGCATGTACTGTACTGCAAACATCATATATGTGCATAACTGATGTAAATAATGCATTTGTAACCAAAATAAATACAGTAGGCTTTATTCAAATAAAATGAATGGGAGCAAGCAAGGAGGTGAGAGGCGCGCACGCGGGTCAGTACTGTATAGCAGCTCTCTCCTCGCAGTCTCTTTCTCCTTCTCGCAGTCTCTCTCTCCTTCTCGCAGTCTCTCTCTCTCACTCAGTCAGTCTCTCTGTCTCAGTCAGTCTCTCTCTCTCTCTCAGTCAGTCTCTCTCACTCAGTCAGTCAGTCTCTCTCACTCAGTCAGTCAGTCTCTCTCACTCAGTCAGTCACGCACTCCGTCACACACACACACGCATTCAGTCACACACACACACACACACACTCAGTCACACACTGTCACTCAGACACACTCAGTCAAACACAGTCACTCAGTCAAACACAGTCACTCAGTCACACACAGTCACTCAGTCACACACAGTCACTCAGTCACACACAGTCACTCAGTCACACACTGTCACTCAGTCACACACTGTCACTCAGTCACACACTGTCACTCAGTCACACACTGTCACTCAGTCACACACTGTCACTCAGTCACACACACACACACACACACACACACACAGTCACTCAGTGTCACACACACACACACACGCGCGCACGCACACACACACACACACACAAGCAAAGATTGCAGCAGATCTTCTCCTTCCCCTCACTGCTGTTCCGTAGTTCACATCACATGCAAAGCTTCGCAGAGCTCTGAGGAGGGAGAAGGGGGGAGAAGGAGGAGAGCGGAGCAAGCAGAGTCACGGGCGGAATCACTGGTTTAGCTGCTGCTTTATGGAGCGTGAGTGCAGGGGGAACGGAGACAGATGGGAAGGGGAACGGAGACAGATGGGAGGGGGAACGGAGACAGATGGGAGGGGGAACGGAGACAGATGGGAAGGCAGAGGGAACAGGGAGATCGAGAGCACCATAATAAAGACAAGCATGAAGGAGGTTGCAGGAGTGTTGAGGTGCGCACACCGCCCCCTGGTTTCCATACTCGCGAAGCACGCGTACGTACACAGGGGTAAGGTGCAGCTAAAAATAAATGTACGTACTTGTGAGTGTACGTAAAGTGGGTGTACGTAAAACGGGGTATGCCTGTATACATTATATAAAAGACATAGCATGCACAGTTAAAGATAATATATATCATAGGCATATGTAACCTTTACAGACCAGATTAAAATGTGAGACAGCTTTAGTTTTGAAAGAATTTATGACTGTGAGAGTCTCTGGTAGACTGTCCCAGTTGTGGGGTGCATGATAAGAGAAGGAGGATCGGACAGATACTTTGTTGAACCATGGGACCATGAACAGTCTTTTCAAGCCATATCTCAGATAAGTGCTGCATGTGGTAGGGGTGAGGAGCTTGTTCAGATAGGCGGGTAGCTTGCCCAGAAAGTATTTGAATATGAACTTTGCACTTAGACTCAAGTGATAACCAATCTAGTTCTTTGCGCATTTCAAAGTGGTGTGTGATGCAGTTGCATTGGAGAACAAAACAGCATATTGAATTGTAGAGGGTATCAAGTTTGCTAAGGAGGTTTGGGGTGCTGAGCCGTATATTATGTCTCCATAGTCGATAATTGGCATTAGCATCTGCTGTGCGATACGCTTTCTGACCCGCAGACTTAGGGAGGATTTGTTCCTGTAAAGTACACCTAGTTTGGCATAGGTTTTGGATGTCATGGTATCAATGTACATCCCAAATGTTAAATGGGAGTCAAACCATATGCCCAAGTATTTAAAACTAGTAACATGGGCTAGGGTGGTATTAACGTTGGTTCTGATCTGGAGCTCAGTCATTGAAAGATGTAAAAATTTAGCTTTGGAACCAAATACCATTGTTACAGTCTTGTCAGTGTTTAAAAACAGTTTGTTTTGGGAAATCCAATTTTCAAGTCTCAAAAAGTCAGATTGAAGTATGTATTCAAAGTCGGAGATGCTAGGGCTGTGTGCATATAAGATTGTGTCATCTGCATACGTGTGTATTGAAGCTCCTTTACAAGCGGTAGGAAGATCCTTGATGAGCTGATATACAAGGGGTTGGAGTTAGAGCCTCAGATAGACACATGTTGGGATCTACCTGATATGTCTGGGGCAAAAGTCAGATTGGAATTGGCTAGAGAAATTTGTCTTGGTATAGTAAAAGCTTAATTGGGACTGTACACATTTTTCCATGACTTTGGATAGTATTGGGAGAAGAGAGATTGGCTTGTAGTTTGAGACAGTGTTTTTGTCCCCACTTTTGAAGATTGGGACAATTCTGGCAGTTTTTCAGGTCGTAGGGATATGGCCTGCAGACAGAATAGCGTTGACTAAAAAAGCAATTGGTTTGGCAATGGCTGGGGCACCAAGTCTTAGAAACTTAGATTGCAGTAAATCAGGTCCACATAGGCTGCTTAGTTTTAATTTGAGGAGCACTTGTGTAATCTCCTCTTCCGATACTGGGACAAATTGAAAATTGTGGGCAGTGTTGGGAGAGGGTGGGGCTATAGGGGTACTCTCAGAATGAGGTTCACGTTTGTGGTTTGGGTTGTGTTTTGCTAATAAGTTAGTAGCTCACCCCACAAAGTATTCATTGAATGCATTTGCAATGTAAGCGGGATTTGTCAGAGTAATATCCTCCTTAGTGATATTACTTGGTTATGTTTGGCTGGAAGGCTAGCTGGCTTTGATGTATTATGGCGAAGATTGTCAGAGTAATATTGTGTTTTTGCATGTCTTGTTTGTCTTGTGCACATATTCTGCACTCACCTGTAGTTATTACGATCCTTGGTAGTGCCAGTAACTTTGTAGCTTTTCCACAAGGAATCCCTGAAATGGTAGAGCGCTAGAAGGTCGGTTGTAACCCACGGACGGTAGGCCCCCCGTACTCTTATTCTGCGCAGTGAAGCATGGGTATCACAGACGCAAGGGAAAACCACAAGGTTCGGGCATAGGCTCCGCCCCCACAACATGTCCCGTGACGATATGGGTGACGTGTCACGCGCTGAGGAAACTATGTGCAGGCGTCGCGCTACCAGGATAACGCGAGGGGTTAATCCCAACACACAACGCTGACCCAGGATCACCTTTACTGCCTACACCTGAGACATACTCTGCCCCCTGACGGCCGATTGGGCAGATGAAGATTGAGTGGGCGTATGATGTTAATCTGTGGCAGCTGCTTGCATCCTGCTCAATGGCTCAAGGGCACTTTATATGCTCAGCCAGCCCTCTGGAAAATTGGCTGAGCATAGATTTTCGTTTGTAACGTAGTGCTTACCCAAGCATCTTGCTGCCTTGTGCATTCTGCTCCTGGCTTGCTCTCTTAGTGTTTTGACCTCGGTTTGTACCTGGACCCCCGACTTCTCCAATCCTCGACCTCGGCTTGCATCTGGACCTCTACCTTCTCTATACCTGGACCCCGGCTACCCACAATAACCATCCGACTTCTCCAACCTTTGACCACCCCGAGTATCACAACTATTCTCACTTCTCCTACCCTGACCCGGCTATACAACTACTACTCTGCACGTGGTCTCACCGCTGGAGGTTGGTGTACCCCAACATCCCCACCTCAGCCTCACAGTTCTGTCCTGTTTCTGGTGAGCACACGTTACACAAGGGCAGTTGGTAAGGTTAGCCAGGAACTGTTGTGGGTTAAAGTTTCTAAATGTTCTAGTGAGGAGAACTTTGGGGCTTAATTGGGGTGGTTTAATTTTCTTTACACAGTACACTATTGCATGGTCACTGAGGATGCCAGAGGATTGGATTCTGCTGGGAGTAGAGGAGAGATTCCAGTCTAGCAAGGAATGGTAGTGATATTTCAGGTGTGTTCCGCGTGGGTTGGGAAATTAGGTGTTAGGTTAAGTGACTTGAGTTGTCTTGATTTTGTGGTTTTTAGGGCGAGCCAATTGTAGTTGAAATCCTCAAGAACTAGCAGCTCACTTTTCTTATTCTGAGAGGAAATGGAGCCAATAAACTGGGTGATATGTTAGGAACTGTAGAGGGGCTTTAGGGGGGCGGTAGATACAAGCAATCAGGGTGGGCTTAGAAAATGGGTGGCCATGTTTCTGTGAGAACAATAGCTTTCGGTTAATGCATAAGGCACCATGCTCTTAGTTTATCCAGTTTGGGTAGCAGGCTCCGGATATTTATATGGGCGACAGACCTTTTTGGAATTTGAAGGGGGTATTCTCAGTTCTATGGGACAGAGTTTAAAAGCGAGGGCATGGGTTAAGTTCAATATCACCTGCTAAAGAGAGTAACTGTATGAGTAGAAATTTGAGTAGTTGTTTGCAAGTTGTACATTTGTGATGTTTGCCATTAGAGTAAGCAGTGGTTGGTGTGCTGGTTTTCTGAGTTCTCCACCGACATTCAGTAGGCTTTTGAGCCATCCAAGGTGTATGGTGATATTGGGTGTGGGCCAGGAGGGAGGGGATTGTAATGGATAGAGAAAGTAACATTTCCATGAGGCCACAAGTAAGAACTGAGTTGAGATACCTAGCAGGTTAATTATCACAGAGGTAGGTAATATTGCACAAAGATGTTGTGAGCCAAGTGAGTGTGTGCAGACAAAATAGCAGAGGTATGCGTTTTCCATGCAAAAATGTTTTGCTGCTTTGCAATGCTAGGGCCTATTCAAGGGTTTCAGAGGGAGTTGGGGGGTTTGCTGTGTGCAGTCAGTGCTTGGAGAGGCTGCAGTAAATAAGATGTACTGGGGGTGGGGGCAGGGGGGGGGGTTACAAGTGCAGGCCAACAAGCATGGGTCATAGTGTGGTCAGATAAGCTCACCGTTTGTAGAAGAGTTTGCAGAAGATGCAGTTCCCAGTCAACCTCTAGTCAAACTATATATTCTCACATAAAGGGTTATAAGCTAGGAACCATGTGTGTTGAGTTAACTATGCAAGCCCAGTGGGCCAGTTAATGCATTTTATGCTGTATTCTTTTTGACTCATGGTCCCATAGCTGCATGTGCAAGTTTATAAGTGGGTTGCCTTGTATGGGTGGCCCCTTATGAGAAATAGCTGCAAGGCAGAGACTTCTGGAACATGAGGAAAAAGGGGGCTATTTGGGGGCAAACAGGGGCAAACCTGTAATGCCTGCCAGCAAGGTATTAGAGCTGGGTCTAGAAGGCTTGAATCCTAGAACAGGTTTTAGAGCTCCAGTTGCCAGACCCCACGTTTTAGGTCCAAATTGTAGAGTGCAAGTTTTAGTGTTGCTGTGTTGCAAAACTACAATGCATTTTGTGTTTGTGCTACAGAGTTACAATAATACAAAAAAAGTCTAAAATAATCAATATTTTAATTTCATTTTTCAATTATGTATGCTAAGTAGGGGACAGTGTTGAAAAGCCGTATACACCTTGATCCCCTTTTTATATACGCTCTAAAATTCCCTTCAGACTTAACTTTTTGATGGCATTAAACAGCTGCATTGCATTACATACCTACAGTACATATGACAGTATGTGAATCAATATTACATTGTATTCCTATCTTTGCAATTCATGCTAAAAAACTGAAATGTTTCAAATGTAAATTTACAGAGCTTGTCCAGAATTATAATTAAAAAGTGAAATTGCAAGGCAACGAACTGTTACAAATCAACAAATCTCAGATTTTTATTTTATAAAATTGCACTTATCAGAGGCAATAATTTGTGTTTGCTTCTAGCTTAAACTAGAGACTTCAGTTTTACAGATGTCAATACATTTTCAGAGTGAAGGGGATATTTTTGACATGCCGAATATCTGTTCTCCCAGCACCAGGTACCACTATATATTCTCAATATTTACTTTACGAATTATTTGAGGTTGTTTCTGGTGCAGGACTGTTTACTGTATCGTTGAGCACTTCATGGTTGGCTGATGAGACCATGGTCAGTCTGTGTTATAATGAATGTGCAACTACTTTCTCCATTATGACAAGTAGAATGAAATAGAGCAGATTAAGTAAATTAGTGCTAGAAGCATTATTTACAAGAGGTTTATATCATTTATCCAAGGATAAATTGGAAGTGGAAAAAAATTATCCCACTTTAACATTAGCAAATGTAACCATGCGTTACCTATTTCTCATTTAAGGAGTTACTTGAATAGTAGGTAGGTAGAAATTAGCTCATGGGACTTTGCTGTCTAACAGTTAACTCATTGTTCTGGTATGTAAACATTTATTTTTTTGCCCTATCACACTATTGCACGTTTTGCTTGCAAATTAAAAAAAAGGCAAACTACCAAGTTAACAAATTTACATTTGTGATCAATTACTGTTTTCACTTCACCAGAATGTAATAATAAAATGTGAATTCCTACAACATATTTTAAAACGAGTATACAAAAAAAGACCTGTCAGCTTTTGCAACTTATACAAAACATAGTCGTTTAACTAATTGCTTCTCTTATTTCTAGGGAAAATAAGCTTGCACAGAGGTACAAATAGTTCTGAGTAAATCAATGTCAATTAATAAAACGAGTATAGCAAGTAATGAACAGATGCAGCTTTAAAAGGCCATAACATGGGGCATATTACAATGGCATACACAGATAAAATAATGACCAAAAATAATTTCCTTTGAAATATTAACAGCATAGCTGCAAGTCATTACATTTTCACAAAACAGTAATTTTAATGAAGCATATTTTTAGAGCTACTGATATGGGTGGCTCATTAGCGGAAAAGAAAAATCCCCCTGCTGAACTGTAAGAATATAATGACCAGGATCTGTTATATCTTACAGCCAAAAAGTATTTTCAAACTTACAGTACTGTATATGATTGCTGTAAGCAAGATTTAAAAACAAAAAAAAAAAACCTGCCCTTACACCATGTGCTGTTAAATACCTGTAAAAGGTTTCTGGCCTTTTATTCTAAAAGGAACAGCTCATTTAAGGGCTGGTGATGAATTCTACCCAGAAAAATAAGGCAGATTAAGTTAGTGGTAGAACAAAGAAGAACACTGCTAAACGTTGATAAAGGAAGGCCTCAATGCATGTAGAATGTCGGGTGCAAAAATCAAAGGAGAAACCAGTAGGGTCGAAATGAAAATGGAGGAGAGTTAGAGGGGAGTAAAAAGAAAAATGCAGACAATTAAAACTGCATCTCTCTGACAGATCAGCGTCAGATTTATTTGATGTATGTTACATACTCAAAACGCATGATTACATCTGAAAAAAATACTTTAATGGTCTCCCATAATATTTACTTAACCATCAATACCATTATTTTTTATGGTCCTAGAAAAAAACCCTTTTCATTAAACTGTGATAGTGCCAATCAGGGAGCAAGTTAATACATACCCAAAACAAAAAATACATTTGTGTACAGGCTGGTGGGTGGCTCATGATTGCAGGTTTAAAACAATAACGGGAAATAATTTAATTTATCAATTCATTGGCTTGGAAGATACAACTAGATATTTCAATCTTCATGTTTGACACTTCTGTATTTTACATTTAACTTTAGTTGACAGATACTGTACAAATATTCGAGAGAAAAAAGTTCACATTTTAAACGTACAGTATAAAATGTCATATAAGTAATCTATTCACAAATCATGAACAGAAAACTACAGATGTTCTGGTAAGAAAGCACCAGTGAATAAATAAAAAAAACCTATTGATGGAAAGTCTACTTAATGCTAAAATAAAACAAACACTATATGTATTCTGGAATAAGTGGTCCAAGTCAATGCATTTGTAATCGTTAAAACACCACTTTTGAGAACGTTTCATAAGTACTTGTCTATATTTTAAACATGTTGATCAGAATCGTGAGATATACAAAAGCAAAATCAGTATGGAGCAGCATTTAAAAAAAAAAAAACGAATCATTTAGTGGAAAGAGAATTGGTTTTCTTTTTTTTTTTTTTATATATATATATATATATATATATATATAGTACATGTATGATGTGATTTTTTTTTTTAAATCAGTATTTTTTCCCCTTTATCCCGTACTGTAATGCTCTTCAGGCACTTTTCTGCTTTCCTCACAGCTCAAGGGCATATTTTTGACATCTTGAGCACACATTCGCCCCACCCATTTTGCTCAACAAGTGTACTATCTGAAAACCAATGCTTTCCCAACTCACAGATTCCCAATGACATTACACGGACATTCCATACTTTTTCGGTAATGACCCAGACAGTGGGCAACACATATATTTGTCTCGTCTTTCTCAAATCTTTGAGACATTTAGGATAGTTGGTTGAATAATCATAATATTCAGGCTTTTTCGACCTCCTGCTTGCAATATTAGAGCTATAGCCAGCCTTACCGATAGCAGCCCGGAAGGATTAACGCTGCGGGAGGTTGCATTGAAAATAATTAATCCCCCGCATCAGCTTCCTCCCCCAGTGCCACTGCATTTAAGCATTTCACCCACAGTGTTGGGTACGCGGTAAGGCTGGCTACTTCTATACGTTTCCAAATAATATCAGTTGAAAAAAAGAAAACACCCAGCGCTCTTAATGTGTATATAACTTCAGTGAAATATAAACAAAGTGACACAAATCTATATCTATATATATATCTATATGTGAATAATTTCAAATGTGACTTAGATTTGTGAAATCGTGATAAAAGTAAATTACAAATGACCAGTCTGCAGCTCTGAACCCAAAAAAGGACCGTCCTCTGAAGTCCTAGAAGTGGCGATCATGGAAATGTGGGAGTGCAAAAACCGGTAAAACACAAACACAAATACACAAAATAGTGTGATACTGTATCAAATGGTGGCAAGTGAATATGGAGAATCTTAAAAGTGCAGATTCACGAAGTGTCAGATGGGATTCAGATGGGCACATCAAATGTAGGAGCCTTAGCGTAATCTTCATTAACCAGGCATATGGCCTCTCCTCTAATGAGTGTTGCTGAGGTAAAGTGCTCGTTCCCCAGAAAAGAGAGAGTAACAAGACAAATTTATGGCTTAATCCTCAGAAATTTACACTCGCATTTAAAACAATCTTTTGTGCAGTGTGCTAATCGTAGTTATAGCAAAGGTAGATGATCCTTACACGGGAGCTCAATCTCAACCCACCACTGCTGCCGTCGATGAGTTGACTGCCCGTTGGCCAGTCCTATTAGAGAAGCCATATACCTGGTTTATAAAGATTATGCCAAGGTTCCTACATTTGATGTGCTAAATGCCATCTGACACTTAGTGAGTGTGCACGTTGAAGATTCTCCATATTCGCTTGCCACCATTTGATACAGTATGATAGGGAGCCAGTTACACAATAGAAACTGAATGTTTGTTCCTGTGTTTATAATATGTAACCATCTGTGTCTGGCAAGCAACATATGCACACTGCCCCCTAGCAGATTCCTCACCAATGAACATGTGACTATGATGAGCCAGTAGAGAGGCTGGTGAAGGAAGGACTAAGAGGGAGTGGTTAAAAGGGGGCCGCAATGACAGATGCAGGCAGATCTGCACAAGCCTGAAGGATCCAGGCTCGCTCGAGAACAACCTGTGGCACAGGACCTGCACGTGTCTCACTTGAGTAAGATCACAGTTGCTAAGAGGATAGGGCAGCTTAAAGAGCCAGATAACCCAGCATCTGAGATCAGTAGCGGACCAGAGGAGAGGCAGCCAATGGAGGGAATCCCCCTCCCTCCCCCCCACTCACGGTCAAAGGAAGCAGCAGTACCAAAATAAACCTTTGCAAAGTCCAGGCCTGCTACACCTAAAGCGGCAAACATGAGCTCCAACAGTGTGCTGGTACCTCAAATATAGGCTTGCATACCCAGGATTGGGTTGACTCTTAGGTTGACACTAAAACGCATGCAGCGCTTAAGTGAAATGTAATGAGAATGTATTGCGATTTATATGTGGTGATCCGGGTTTCTAAGGATCACGAGGTTCCTGCTACCCGTTACATATACAACAGGGCCCCGGGTATACGGCGGGTTCCGTTGAAGAGGCCCGCCGTATAATAAAAATCGCCGGAAAGCGGATCCGGCGATTTTCAGTGCTGCGCATGCGCAAACCGGCATTTTTGCCGTTCTGCACATGTGCGACCTGCGGTCTGTGCGCGCAACCGCCGGTCTGTGCATGCGCGCCGGGCGCACCCGCCTATTCTGCACAAGCGCGATTTTAACTTCAACATGGCGGCCCCCTTCTCGGTGCCGCCATATCAGCAGATCGCCGAAAAGCGGAGCGCCGAGAAACGGGGCCCTGCTGTATATAAAATCTGTTATTAACAAAGTGTTGGTGCAGTTATGTACCGTCACTGAATTCACATATGCGTGGTATTTATTACAGGCATAAGGACTCAGGCCCCCAACACAGCACGAGGTAGTCAGAAATAAGGAAGGGTTACAAATGCATGCCAGTAGATATCCAGGACTACTGCCAAATGTATTTATTTACAACCTGTCAACATATCCTACAATGCAGTACAATGGTGTGTAAAGATAACAACAACAAAATTATACCATTAATATACAGATACAAAAGCCAAGGAGGGCCCTGCTCCTGGAAGCTTATAATATCAACTAAAGGCATAGTGGAAAGAAGTGTAGTGGAAGAGGAAGGATGGTATGTTTCTAAAAGCTGTTAGCCATGAAGAACCTGGCACCATTTTCATTAAGGGAATTGTTCCGCTGACATATGTCCATTACACAGAGATATAGACTCTCACCCACAGAGAAAGACAGGGGGGGAGAGAAACAGCAGTTTGACACACCGGCAATTGTTCTAGACATGATTTTGCAGTCAAGCGAAGAACATGAAAAAAAATAGCTCATCATCAATTACTGCTGATCTGGAAAAAGTGATTCCAATATACAGTAGTTAAACTTTTTAACTTATTTTCTTCCATTGAAATAACTGTAGGTTTGGAGAGGGTTAGATGAATGGTTGATAGTAGACTACGGATAGTGAGACTGGGAAAAAGCAGCAACATAAAGGAGATGTAGCTCCATATACAGGTATCTTGGGTTTAATAAACAACAGTTCTACAATCATCAGCACACACCATCAGTGGCCTTCCAATCAGATACTATTCTAAGAAGACTGAACAAGAGAGCATTTTTTTTTTCTTATCAGGACGGTTTTTAGAGATCATTAGGATGCATTCCTGGAATAAGCATTAATAACTTCTAATGGTTAGTGCAGTTTAGTGAAAGACCCTCCAGGTACTGTACTGTACAGTTTACATGCATGCCTTTGACAGTCTCAGAAGGTTAAAATAGGCAGAACTGAGAATATCAAGCTTAATACGACGAGGGAATTAAGGGCAGTGGCATGTTTAAGAGGTTAAAAGTACCGTAGTATATTTAAAGAAATAATAATAATAATAATAATAATAATAATGAATACTGTATATTTATATAATTTATAAAATGGTTAACATTTACATGGTAAACAAAAGCATTTATATACTACAGACTTTCACAAAGTTGAATCCTTAGTTATTTTCAATGGTCCCACAACAACCAGTCCTGAAAATACCCAGTTATTTACCTACTCCATCATAATTACTTGCTCCATTTGTACCAATTTCAATTAGAAAACACAATACAAAGAATAAAATAGTGTGGTACAGGTCCATGCCTATGTATTCAGTAATAATTTGCCCCAAACTGTTATGTGCAGCAGAAGAATGATGTGCTGCGACAGTTTATTTTGCCAATTGCCATTTTGCCTCGAGTGGTCCCTGCAGTAATATGACATTACTAATAATTCATCAATTTCCAACTCTATGGTCAGTCAGTTTAAATTAGTCAGGCAATGTCTCCATCTATACAGCATTATTAATTGAGATATTACTATAATATTTTCTGCTGTTCCGATCTAGATATACCAGACTCTGCAGTACAATTAAGCAGTGAAGTTCAATTTATCTTCTCGGGTATTACCACTGTTGCATGACAGATTTATAACAATTTAGAGAAAGAAGAGATTAACACATTTGTATTTAAAATAAAAAGACATTACTGCAGTCTTTCCAAGAATTTCCACTTTAAATATGAAACATTCATTCACAGATGTAAAAATGCAGTTTCTTCCTGCAAATAAGAGGAGCAAATATGAGTGTAAGCAAAGCCTGGCCTCAAATAGAATATAAAAATGCAATCATGGTTGCTCAACAAAGAACAATCCCGGCAGTGATTAGTAAACCGAAATTTGCAGTACATACATACGGATAAGCAGACACTGTATCCATTTCCACCTGCATTTTGTGTTTGCTATACAGTATACTGGATATCAGTCACAAACATTCCCTGTTCACCAACCTGTAACCATGCTCCCTTTACACACGATTGTCTATCTTGCAATCAATTATTTCCATCTCTCACCCTCTCTGGTACCTCATTATTCCAGTCTCTATTCACCGTTTCCTTCCCACTGCATCAATTTTCCATGCTCATGCTTGTATACTATTGTCTTTCCTCTCAACCACCTTGACCCCGTTACACACCAGTACTCCTCTCTCATGCCTGACTAATGCAGGAGTCTTGCATTAAACCATTGCTGGATTTAACCAAGCGGTTGTGTTTCATGCTGATAATGTACACACACCCTCATTTGCACCTTTTTAACCATTCAAAAGCATGCTTCGAAGGAGGAGCAAAGTGACCTGCGTCTCTCTAAAACAGGAAGAGCACTTAAACACTAACAGTTTCTCTGAATAGTAGAAGTTGCATTCTCACAGTGAAACCTCTTTACATGGCAATGACCCCACTCTTGAGCAAATACAAAATGAAACATAAAAGAAAATGCACAATATGCCCATCACCTGCTTTGAAACATTGGCAGAGAAGGAACACATTTATTAAGCACATAAAATGCCAAAGCAAGGTAGCATCTAATCACCAGGTTTAGGATGATATGATGAACTCTACACTTCTTCTCCACATATACTTTGGTCTTGTCTTGGTGCACACCTGCAAAGACTCAAATTTCTGCGTCAAGGTACTTTTGATCATTTGGGTACACAATATTCAATTAAAAGTGCAGGTTACGATCATCAGTTTCACTTTAGACTCTCCTGTGGAACCATGTGCCACAGATCTGTAGTGTTATCAGCAATCGTCATCACTAAGAAGGATGGGGGTTTAGAGCTACATTACGTTCAACACCCATTGGATGCAATTAATGGTTTTGATCACATACACTTTTACCTGTTTTCAAGGGTAGATCACAACTGTGCTGAACGTGATTTAAATAGAAGACGACATTATCACAGGGTGCAGAGCGGCCATGATAGTGAACACTGTTTGAATCCTAGTGTCAGCTCTCCTTGTGCCCTTGAGCACATCACTTAATCTCCTTATGCCAAAGACACCAACATTTTTATTATAGGATCTACCGGGCAGAAACTCACTGTGTTTGCAAAACTGTATGTACAGAGCTACATACACGGTCAGAACTATAGAAGAGAAAAAATAACTCAAAAGATTATGGGTCCCCCTATTTCTGGCTGAGTTGAAAAGACCTCACATTTTCAAAGTAAGTATTTTATGTGGGCTTAAACTATGTTTCAAGTTCTTGAACCTTTTTTTAGTGAAATGTCAGGTATTTTATTTAGTGCTTGTCTTTCTTTTAGGTTGCCCATTGACTGCCATAGTGGCAAACCATGTCCATTTTATGGACATGGTTTACCACTGTGCCAATCAATTGGTTTATTGGAAAATGGTTTTTTTTTTAATTGAAATTTAAGTACTTGTTATTTTTATTTGACGATTGCCCATTTATTGCCTTTGAGGCAAACCAGGCCCATGGGCATGGTTTTACCACTGTGCCAATCAATGTCTAGAGGGGGATGGGGGTAGCTGTCCCGGGGAGGGTGGTTAGGCCTTCCGGGTGGTTAGCAGGAGGGGGTTTAACCCCTAAATTACCCCCTTAATTACCGTAGGGGTTAAGGTGATTAAGGGTTTGCAGGTTAGTTTGATTCTTATGTTACTGTTGGTGCCCACTGAATACGGCCTTCATCCTAGAAGGGGCAAGTAGAACTTTAATTTACTATATGCTGGCTGGGTAATGTTTTGGTTATATTTTATTTTTAATAGGCAAGTATGCCATTATCCAGATATGTATAATAGGGATTTTGCCCATTACTGTACTGTATGTGTCTCAAATTAAAATAAAAGCTATGTGATCGCCTATTAGAGTTACTGATTCAGTCTCACTCTTAGTGCGCGTTTCTTACAGCCTGGTAGGATTCACATAGCGCAAGTCCCATCCAGACGCAGGGACCCCCTCTGTGTTAATCCCAATTGGCCATTAAGTCTCCCTACTGAGACAACGAGCACATCAAACACAACCAGTTTTGGTTACAGATAACCATATTCTCTTGATACTATTCCTGCTCTTTGTCCCCCTATTATGTTGTACACCCCTGGTGAAATGTCCTGTGCTTTACTCAATGCCTGTTCAGTAGTAGTAATAATAATAATAATAATAATAACAATAATAATATGTTCTTGTATAGCGCTGCTAGTTTTACGTAGCGCTTTACAGAGACATTTTGCAGACACAGGTCCCTGCCCTGTGGAGCTTACAATCTATGTTTTTGGTGCCTGAGGCACAGGGAGATAATGTGACGTGTCAGAAGGGGACAACACCGGGAATTGAACCAGGTTCCCCTGCTTCAAACTCAGTACCAGTTAGTGTCTTGACTCACTGAGCCATTCTTTCTCCCATACAAAATTAAAATTTGGAAAATCCTATATGAGCATAAGCAAGATTTATGTTTTTTTAATGGAGACTTGGATAAAAGAATGCACCTTTTGTACCCTCAATGAGGCCATTCCTCAAGAATACTCAGTCCTCCAACCCCCCAGACAAAATAGGAGAGTTGCTCTCATCAAAAAATGTCAATTGCCATGTCTGGCCAAAGGTTAGGCTATTAAAGCCACTATTGTCACAGTTTTAGTGTTGATAATCCATTTTGTACAGAGGAATTCAGCCATAATCTTTATGGTATACCAACCTCCAGGGAATAATGAGGCCTTTATTAAAGGATTCCTGGATTTGCTGACGTTGATAACCTTAGACAATTGCAACATCCTTATTGCAGGAGATTTTAATCTCCAGTTAAAGAAAATCAACTCTCTTGGTTCTCCTGGGTCTGTCCAACCTTGTCGGTCACACTCTTGACCAAGTATTTACCTCCAGTATATCCTCAACTCTGAAGGCAGTTCATAGCTTGGATTGGTCAGATAATGTCTTAATTGAATTTATCCTGCACTTGCCAGATAATAATGTACTTCCAAACCAAAACCTCCTTCACTCACAAAAGTGTTAGGCAGAGTAAAAAAAGGATATTGACCCTAATATTTTTGCTAAACATTTTAGAAAGTGTTACATTCCTCCCTCTGTCCACAATACTTCCTCTCTCACATTGGCATTCAATATTACAGCTATCGCTGCTCTTGAAACTATTGCTCCAAAAAAAAAAAAAAAAATGCTATTCCACAAACAAAGGTAATCATTGGTTCTAAAGAGTTAAGAATCTAGAGTGATGGGCTAAAGATAAATGCTCCTCAGGCTTGTGAGCAAAAAATTATTTCAAAACTGTTATTGAGGCCAAAAAACATAATTTGGCCTCAAAGATTAAACATTTGCGGAAACTATCCAAAGTCGACAACTCTTTGCTTGAGCTGGCCTGTTTAAACAAATGCTCGTTAGAGCAATTATTGCCAACCCTAATATACCAGCCTCATATTACATCTATTGTTAAAAACTGCTACTTCCAAATCCATTGGCAGAGACACATGAAGGCGTTTCGCTCGATAACCAATCTACAAATAGTAGTAGAGACCGTAGTCCTTCTCCAGACTGGATTTGCAAATTGTCTGCTGATGGGTCTCCAAAAATATAAAGTCAAAGCCCTGCAGCTAGTGCAAAACGCCACAGCTCGTCTTATACCAGGCAAGGCAAGATGAGATCACATCTCGCCAGTATTACAAGATCTGCACTGGCTCCTGGTGAAGCAAAGAGTTGATTTGAAGATTTTGACCCTCACCTTTAAGGCTATCCATGGTCTCACCTGATCAGTAACACCTTCTAATCGAGCCCTTAGATCTGCCACTGCCTCTCAACTGATTAAGCCTCAGTTTGAGGTCAATAAAGTTGGAGGGAGAGCTTTTTCAAGGACCACCCCATGACTGAAAGGAATAAGCTCCCTGCAGCTATAAGAAATCAAAATACTATGTTTCCATATAGAAAGGAATTGAAAACCTTCATTTTTAAACAAAGCATGGCAAACAGACCCTAATACCCTGGGCAGCTTGCTTTCCTGCTCTCCGCCCTTTGTTGGTCGCTCTCATTTTTCCCCATATATGTGTCCTCCATAAGTTCCTACACACGCTCTTGTATGGAGCTTTCTTGGTGAGTAGCACATTAGAAAAAGATTGAAATAAACAAGGTAAGAAACAAATTGGTTAATTTAGTTCTCTAATCTGTCCGCACTTAAAACTCCATAGTTGCAATAATGAGCAGGGTTGGGAATACAACGCTCAGTGCACATCTCACCACATGTATATGCACTTGGAGCATCTGTTCCAGGGAGCATAGGTCTGTGGGAAATGTGAGCAGATGATCTCAGTCTCAGACTGTTGATCTAAAGAGGCAACTTGCAACATTAGGGACATTGACAATCTTGAAAGGAGCTTAGTCCTCACTGAGCAGGCCCTGACTGGGACTAATGGTGCAGAGGCTGGAGCTGTGACTGAGGATCAGGAAGAGGACAATAGCAGGGTAACAATTAGCAGGGAAAACATAAGAAGACCACAGGGAGTTCTGAGCTGACCCATCTCAAAAGATTTGCCAGATTGTCTGTCAGGGCAGGAATGGCAAGGCTGGCGGGGACTGATTCTTCAAGCAGCCAGGGGAATAGTCCCTCCAGCTCAGAGGGGGATAAGGATACTCAGAGACCAAGGCAGGTTGTAGTGGTAGGGGACTGCATTATTAGAAGGTGTGACAACTCAGCAGGCTATTTTATCCCAGATGAAAGGCAGGAAATGTATGGTTCGCTTAACAGGTTTATTATAAATAGGGCAAAAACAAAAAAACCAAAATACACTTTGTTAGCAACTGTCAACAAGCTGGAGAACTAAGTATTTTTCCAGCCCAGAGCCCTGTACCTGTGTAGAAGCAGCAATCCCACTAGTCTTCTCTCCCTTTCACACTGTCGGGGTGTGACTTTTGTCCAAGAAAACACCAGGGCCAATGAGCTGCCTGAACTGCTCTAAAAGCAGCAGCCCATTAACTAGTCCTCAGGTGAGGAAAAAGTGTATAAACCTAGGAAGGTGCTGGGTCTTAAATACCCCCCTTCAGGCACTTCACCTTTGGGTACATCACAGAGGGTAGACTTGGCAATCTGTTGCCGTTATCGAATGAACCAAACAGTTTGTCTCCAGGGCGCTTGGGTTTGGCACATTAAGGGTTGGGTAGACAGATTGTTGGGAAGGGCTGGAAATGAACCCATGGTCTTGGTAGACATTGGCATCAATGATAAAGATGGAGGGTCCTAAAATATGTTTTCAGTTAACTAGTTCACAAACTTAACGCAAGGACCTCCAAGGTAGTATGTTCTGAAATACTACCATGTGCAACCCAGGGAGGGAGTTGGAGTTTAGTGAGGTAAACGCATGGCTACGAAAAAGTGTTGTAGGAAAGAGGGGTGTGGATTTTGTGAGCACCGTCTCTAAGAGGTGCTATCTTTATAGTAGGGATGGATTGCACCACAAATCTTCTGAGCTTCTGAGCTTAAATTAATAGCTAGAAGGGAGCAATACCATATTAAAGGCATTACTCAAGCATGGTGAGATGAAACTCATGACTCTGCATTTAATTTAGAGGGTTATTCCCTTTCTAGTAAAGATCAAGCACATAGAAGAGGTGGTGAAGTATGTCTATATGTTAAACTGGATTTAAAATCTATTATAAGCAAAGATACTTATGAAGTGATTGATGAAAACATAGAGACACTGTTGATAGGAATTAGCTGTAGAGTTAAAAGTACAGAAAATAATTTTGCAGATACATGCTATCAATCACCAAATATCTGTGAGATTGTGTAAGCCAAAATAGAGATGCAGCCACCAGTATTAGAACTCTTGCCTGGGAAATTCTGTGGCAGGCTCACAGTAAATGCCTCGACATTTTTGTGAGATTCTTAATGGCCCAACGGATTAACACAGCAGGGGTCTCTGCAGTCCCATTCAGTTTGAATGGGACTGCAGGGACCCCCCGCTGTGTTAATCCGATGGGCCATTAAGAATCTCACAGAAATGTTGAGGCAATTACTGTGAGACTGCCCCAGAATCTCCCAGATAAGTGTTCTAATACTGGTGCCTGCATCTGTACTTTTTGCAAATGGAGAAGGTAGAAAAACTAAATCATATTTTCATAATACTGTAGCTGATTTTAATTATTCAGACATAGATTTGAGTAATAAGATACTGTAAGCATTACAATAAAATTAAACATTTTTTTGGGGACGTATACTGTAATGTACAGCCATTGCCCTAAATATCACTTGTGAGCACATTCATCTGTCTCAGACAGGCCGGCAACCCGTTTTTTCACCATTATTTCTTAAAAATACAGTGCCTCCACTGCAGCAATGTAACAAAAATTGCAAAAGGGCAATCAGATTAGCAAAAACTGAAAAAGAAAAGAGGATTGCAATAAAAAGTAAGATAAACACTAAAAAGTTCTTCAAATACATTAATAAGAAAAACATAAGAACAGATAATATAGGGCCCTTTCAATGTGAGAATGGCAGGCAAAGTATTGGAGATTAGGAGAAGGCTAAGGTATAGAATATTTGCCCCTATATTTACCAAGGAAGAGTAAATTGCAAAAATATTGCAACAGGAGGAAACCGCAACCTCAAAATTATCAAGCAATTGGTTAACAGAGGAAGAAGTGCAAAGGATGTTTAATAAATGTGAGATAAATAAGTACCTGGCCCCGTTGGGATGCACCCAAGGATTCTAAAGGAGTTAAGTTCCACAGGCTCAGTACCACATGAACAGTGTAAAGCAGACGCGGTACGTGGAATTAAAAAGAAAGCTAAATGCCAACCATGGAATTCAGGACCAGCTCGGATTATCGCGGGGCTTGGTGCAGGGACATGTGGTGTGGGGCCTCTTAACTTCTCCTCTGTCATCTCCCCAGCGTCTCATCATCATGGTACAGTAACGTCAAGTGGTGTTGAGTTGCCATGACAACACAACACCATTTGACGTTGTGGCGCCATGATGACAGGACCCTGCAGGAGATGCCGCCAGAGAAGGTAAGAGTTAAAGAGGCCCCGCTCTCAACTCGGACAAGCAGTTTAATTATTGTGGGGAAGAGAGTGGGGCTTGTAACAGCAGGGCTCGGTGCACAGGTACGGACGGCACCACCATCAAGCTGGCCCTGTAAGCCTATCAATAGTGGGGAAAGTACAGGAAGGTTAAGTACGAGATAATATTCAGGAATACCTAATGGCTAACACAATTATTAGTAATAGTCAACAGGGATTTAAGAAGGAATGGTTATGTCAAACTAACCTTATTAGCTTATTTGAGGAGGAAAGTAGGAATTTAGACCAGGGTAATGAAGATGATGTAGTCTACTTAGATTTTAGAAAGGGTTTTGATACTGTGCCACACAATAAGTTTGTGTTAAGAATAAAGGAAATGTGTCTGATTACAAAATATTTGCACGTGAAGTAAAGAATGGTTGAAGGGTAAATAGAGTTGTCATAAATGGAACCTTTTCAGGTTTGGCTAAAGTTGTGGAGTAATAATAATAATAATAGCATGTTCTTGTATAGCGCTGCTAGTTTTACGAAGCGCTTTACAGAGACATTTTGAAGGCACAGGTCCCTGCCCTGTGGAGCTTACAATCCATGTTTTGGTGCCTGAGGCACAGGGAGATAAAGTGACTTGCCCAAGGTCACAAGGAGCCGACACCAGGAATTGAACCAGGCTCCCCTGCGTCACATACAGTGCCAGCCAGTGTCTTTACTCACTAAGCCGCTCCTTCTACATCAAGGATCGATACTGGGGCCAATGCTCATTAACTTGTTTACTAATGACCTTGAGTTTGGCAAAGAATGTAAAGTTTCCATCTTTGTTGATGACCCAAAATTATGTAAGGTAATAAAATCAGAGCACGATGTAATTTCTCTATAGAAGGACTTGGATAAACTGGAAACATGGGCAGGTAAATGGAAGATTAGGTTCAATACAGATATATGTAATGCAATACATTTGAGAAACACGAATAAATAGGTGACATACAAATGAAATGTGGCAAAACTAGGTCAATCCTTGATGGAAAAGGAGTGTTTGTAGACTGCAGGCTTAGCAATAATGCTCAATGTCAGGAAGTAGCTGCAAAGGCAAATAAGATCTTGTCTTGCATAAAACAGGGTTGGGAATAAAACATAATTGTGTCTCTGTATTAAGCCTTAGTAAAACAACATCTTGCATATGGAGTATAATTTTGGGCACGACACCATAAAAAAAGAGGCATCTAAGAGGACATACTGTATGATTGAAATATATATAGTGGTGTGAAAAAAGAAATTACACCCTCTTTGAATTCTACGGTTTTACATATCAGGACATAATAACAATCTGTTCCTTAGCAGGTCTTAAAATTAGGTAAATACAACCTCAGATGAACAACAACACGTGACATATTACACCGTGTCAATGATTTATTTAACAAAAATAAAGCCAAAACGGAGAAGCCATGTGTGAAAAACTAAGTACAGAACATTAAAAGTGAGATGTTGAAGATGGGACATTGACTAAGGCAGACAGTGTATTTAGATGGCTAAAAAGAGAAGACATTTTATGTTAAGATTTGGCAAAAATAAACGTATTCGTTTTTAGTAAAACATTTTCCCCTGAAGAATTTCGATTTTTTATTTTCTTAACATTGTTCTGTTATGTGCACAAAGTCAGTAATACTTTCAGTTAAAAATACAAACCTTTACTAGCATTGTCTAAAGTGTGTAGTTCTTCCACAAAAGTCGGGACATCAGGAAATTTATTATCACATACATCAGCCAAAAAATGAAGTAGTGTTGTTTTCTGATCTGCTGATTTGGTATCTTTCAGCTAAAGAAAAGAAATAACAAAATAGATATATTATAAATAGGATTACCCAAAGAAGAATCCAGCAGGTATAATTTAGATTTTTATTATAAAAAAAAGTAATGAAGTAAGAGTATAAACAAGTGAAATAGGTCTTTGAATGAAATGATTCAAAGAGGTACAATGCATAGAGTTGCAATGAGCGCATACACCTCCCGCTCGCCATGTAAAAATAAACCCAAAATGTGACATGATGGCACTTTATAAATAAACAAGAATACTTGGGGTGGGATTGCATTGATTGCAGATGCAGAAATGATAACGAGTAGAAAAGTTCATGAAATTGCCGGCTAGACAATATGGAGTTTACTTCACCTCTACTGCTCTCTCACCTTAAACATTTTCCCTCACTGACCCTTACCTGTGGAAGTTCCTCACATTCGGTATACGCCAAGCACCTTTTCTCCCCAACTTTAAGACAAACCTTAAAACTCACCTCTTAAATTAAACGCTTCAATAGCCTAGACCCTTGGCTAGTGTCCCATACCCACAATCACTCAAACCAACCATTGTGGTCAAGAACTGCCATCTACTGCACTTATTCTCTTATCTGCTGTCTCTGTAAATCTCCCAACATACCACTTAGATTGTAAGTTCTACAGGTCAGGGATTGCCTTTCCTATTGTCTGATCTTGTTTGTTGTACTTATTGTACTATAATTCCATTTACTGGATTATATCTTGTAAAGTGCCAAGTACAGCTGTGGGCCCTATATAAAGATATACATACATTATAGATACTTGCTAAATAAAAAATAACCATTCATTTAAAGCAGCAAAATCCTATTGTATATGTTTTTTATATATATATATATATATATATATATATATATATATATATATATATATATATATAAAATCAAAAAATAAATAGATGATACCGTTCTGTGGCTAACGAAATGCTTTTATTTGTGCGAGCTTTCGAGATACACTGTCAGTTATGTAGTATTAAATACTTGCTGCATTAAAAATGATATATATATTTGCCATTTTTATTGAGTTTTAATATACGGAGCATCCCTTTGGTTGTTGTAGCAGGTTTTGGCACACCTCCCAGGTAAAGCAAGAGTTTTGGCAACAAATTATCAAAAATAGTAAAGTGTTGCAGTGTTCTTAGCAAAAGACTGTGGCTGAGGTAAATGCTTAAACAAGAACCCTTGGTAATATAAGTTTACATTGTAGCTGTTGCATTTCACTGACTGAAGGATTGATTTAGAAACAGCAATTACATGAACAGAGAGAGCAGGATATTCGCAGATCGATCACAGGTCGATCACAGGAAAACGGATTGATCAGCAGCTTAAGTAATTGGTTTTCATTAAAGGTTATCAAATGCTACATATATTAAAAACAAAAAAAAAATTAAATAAAAGTGCCGCGAAGAATGCTGCTTTAAATGTACACAAATTATTCTGTGATGACAAACTCATAAACCAGATTGAACAAAACCAAAAAGTATTTGAAGCCATTTAGGAATAACCTAAAAGAAAAGATCATTTTCAAATGCATTACAAACAGGGATTCCCAATATACATTGACTAACTGCAAATATGCCAAAATGATTGTGCTTAACTTATTTATGTATTTCACAAAGTTCACATTCAAAGTCCCCACCTAAATTACAGGAGTTTTCATGTAATTTTAGAGGTGAAAATGATAAATATGTACTGTAATGTACTGCAAGTGCCGAACCAGAAAAAAACAAAAAAAAAAAAAAAAAACAGCCATGAGATAGAAAAAAAACGAAGATGATTTATCGAGAACAGCAGTAGATTGAAAGGCAGGTATGTTATTTCATAATATATATTGAGAGGTTTTGACAGGTGACCACATTTTTTGTTAAGTGGCAAGCTTCAACAGGACACAGTGAAAAGCAATATGCTTGTACCTGCAGTAACATACAGTAGATGAAAGCTTTTTATTTCAAAAGCTTGATAGAAATGAACAAATCTGCAAAGCGCAAAAGTTCAAATTATAATGAAGTGGATGGGATTCTTTACTCTGAAAATTCTACCTTTCATATTTTTAAGCTTATGATGGACCGTATCTATTGTGAGGCTGTTAATGAGGAAGACAAGAGGAGATGTCAGCAACGGGCCACCAAGCATGTCATCCCACAGAGAGAATACAATGAATACTGAAAAGAATGCATGTACTCATATGGAAGCAAGTATTCTCAAACTGATTTATCTTAGTTATTGCAAATTACTGTATGACAAAGAGAATCCTCAAAAAAAAAGACACATTTATACTTTTATTGTACTTAAAACCACTGTTTGAAACTTTGAATCTCCCATGGGTCCATTAAAAGGTATCACAAGCTACAGAAACCTACACTTCTCCAGGACATATATAGCCACTAAAACTTTGAACAAAGTTAAGAAATAAATCTAGTTGTTAGAAGCCCATAACAATTTAAGTTAGAAAAATCTCTTGGATGAACCTATGTATATATCTGTATAGTGCCATACGTGCACAGTGCTTCACAGAAGTAATGGAAGCGACAAAATATGAAATGGGAACAAACAATTTAAAGATGAAAAATAATCAGGAAAATGAGTCCCTGCCCCAAAGAGTTTACAATCTAAGTGTTATGTAGAGAAAACATAGAGAGACAGTAGGAGGGTGTTACAGTAAGTGCATATGCAAGGGGTTATGGTACAGGAGGTGGCATGCAAGGGATAGGTACTGAAATACTTTGATAAAAAGGTGCATAGTGCATTTTAAGACGGGCATTGAATGGGGAGAGAGGAGTTGCTTGTTGGGTAATAGGGGGAAACGAGAATCCAGACATGAGGGGCAGTAAGAGAGAAAGGTTTTAGGCGGGTGAGGCCTTTAGATACAAAAGTGGTAGGACTGCAGACATTATTGAGCAGAATGCAAGTGGCAAGCCAGAGTATAGCGAGAAATTAGGGCGGAGATACAAGAAGGAGCAGAGGGGTGTATAGCCCTTAAAAGTGAGAAGAAATGTGTAAGTAATACGGGACAAAATGAGAAGTAGGAAGAGGGATTTCAGCAGGACAAAAGCAGAGACAGATTTAGGAGAGCGTGAAATGATTTTAGCAGCAGTGCTGTAGGAGAGACAGATGAAAGGCAGGAAGGCCAGACAGTAGAAGGCTATAATAGTCAAGATGGGAGACAATGAAAAATATAAAACAACCAGGCCCAGTGGGGGCAGAAATATTTAATATAGGTGAAACAAGATAAAGTAGAGCAGACAAAGTCCAAAGAATATGACTGATGCATAAGGGTTCTTCATTAAACTGTGATAGTGCCGAAACAAGCACTACTGCACACTCCCATTCATTTAAATGATCGTTTGCACGTGAAAGTGTCCCGAGAGGCACACCTGCGGAGCCGGTCCTGGTCCCCCCTGGCTGCACAGCTTACTACACGCTGTGGCGCGTCAGCCGCTATGGGATACAAGAGAATGGTGTTCCCTAGCGTTGACGCGTCACATGGTGTGGCTGTGAGCCAATGGGGAAGGGAGGATTCGGGAGGAGGAGAGGCTTCGGGGAGCGGGGAGGAGTGTGGAGTGAAAGCAGCGTGAGTGCCTGTCTGTGTGTGTGTCTGAGTGCGTGCGTGCCTGTCTGTGTGTGTGTATGTGTGTGCCTGAGAGCGTGAGTGCCTGCCTCTGTCTGTGTGTATGTGTGTGCCTGAGTGCGTGAGTGCCTGCCTCTGTCTGTGTGTGTGTGTGTGTGTGTGTGTGTGTGTGTGTGTGTGTGTGTGTGTGTGTGTATGTATGTGTGTGCCTGAGTGCGTGAGTGCCTGCCTCTGTCTGTGTGTGTGTGTGTTGCTTTACTTACCCGAGCCGTGGAGGGAGGGGGGGGGGAGAGTAGCGGGTCCCTCCGCTCAAGCCACGCCCCCCTCCCGCTCAAACCTCCCACTCCCGCCCAGGCTCCCGCTCCCTACAGACCGCATATCGTGGTCTGTGTATGTCAGCGCCCCGCCTGTCTGCAGTGCGGGCGCGCTGACTCTGGGAGCGGGGCCTCAGCCTTAGACAGTTTAATGAATGACCCCCTCAGTGATCCTCCAATATACCATGAAAATTACACTGATGTTGTGATCACTTTCTATCCAAAGGACTCTGCTTCACAATTCACGACAAAAGACTGTAGAACTAAAAAAAAAAGTTTTGATTCATGATCTATGTTGGAATATTTTTATGCTCCCTGTTGCCTGTAATGTTGAATGAAATCTGTGAAGGTCATTTGAAAACATACATTTCATGATATGTGATGTTAAATTTAGCAAGATTACCCAGCAAGCTTTTAAGAGATTACAATATTTTTCAGTCTATGCTGTCAAAGGAATGTCGAAGTTCTAGGGTGGATTCTTATCACTGAAATGGGTAATATGAACGGATTGCTTAAGTTCTTCTATTATTGAAGGAGATCAGACGGTTGCTGTGGATAATAAAGATGATGAGATACTATCTTCTTCAGTGTATGTTCATAAATATATATTTTGATAACTGGGGTAATAGGATTCTGAAACTCTTGCATTTATATTCACTCTGATTGACAAATGTTGTGAAGAAAATAAAAAGAAGCCGTGCCTTAATCATAACATATCCCTGTTTATAAATAGATAAGGAAACAAAAAATCTGTGATATGGTAAATTTCTAAAAACAAAATCAATCTCCAAAAGTTTGAAATGAATTACTTTCCAAATAAATACTGAAGGATTTTAGAAGTTTCCTATAAACACACATGTAAAAAAAATACATTTATTTTTACTTGTAGCAAAGTCTGCTTTACACACGTTAAATGTGCAAAATATAAGTGTTTACAGTTGAAGTCTATATAAGGCAGGGTTGGACAAACTTTTTTCAAGCATGCCATTAAATAGGTACAACTTTTGTTTGGCAGGTCATTATCCTACTGCCCCTTACATCCAGTTTAATTGAATAGCTAAACCTAAACTAAATAACGCTACAAGTAAACTCCCTCATCCTCCTCTCTACTTCTCCTCAAAATCTTCCTAGCCCCCCTCCCCCATCACTCACTTTCCCTCTCCCTCGCGTCTCATTCAATTACCACCCCCCCCCCCCTCAATTCAACCCCATCACACAATTTGATCTTTGGGGTTGGGGGAGGGGAGGGGTAAGGTCTCCGATCACGCAGCTGGGAAGGGGTGGTGAAGAGAGCCGAGTATCATGCAGGCCATTAGAAATGTCATTGTGACGGGTTGGCCACCCCTGCTATAAAGATTCAAAAGCTCCATTTACTATAATTTTATCTATGAAGATCTGTTGGTTTCCTAAAAGATATCACAACCTACAATAAACCGCAAGCTGAATGTTTTTTAAAGGGGATAACTACTACTATATTTTTCAAATGCATTTGTAAAATGCCTTACATCATTTACTGCTCCACCCTGATCTATTACCTTAGTCAACCAGTCAGAAAAATCAATTAGATTTGCCTGACATGATCTCCCAAATAAAGATATGATGCTTGGCATCTTGTAGGTTGTTGGACTTTACATAGTCAACAATTCTCTCTCTCAGAAGTGTGTCCATGGATTTCTCCACAACTGACATCAGACTCGCTGACCTGTAGTTACCTGCCTCTTCCTTACTTCCACTTTTGTGAAGTGGGACTACACCTGTTAATAGTGACTGGTTAAAAACATCTGTTAATGGTGTTGCTAGCACACCCCTAAGCTCTTTTAATATCTTTTGAAGTCAAACTCCTTTCTATTTCTATTGCCCAACTGTGGTCTTTCAACTTCACTTTCAGCTGTGAAGACCGAGACTCCCTACATACAGTATACCATTTTATCCCTAAACAACACTATTTTCTAAAAACAATCTTTTTTTTAACTTTTATAACTGCCACCTCTTTTAAAAACCATAGACATTTTCTTTTCCTTGTATTTTTACTAACCTACCTGACAAATCAGTTGCTTTGAGTTTTGGATTTTTAATTTGTCCCACTGCTCCTGCACTCCACTCAAATACCTCTGCCCTGCCAAAAAAATCCCTTAAATACTTTTCCATATCTGAAAAATCAACCCCCAAGAAATCTAAAACCTTAGTCTTTGTGTGGCATGACTCAGCCTCTGTCTCTATACTAAACCAAACTGATTGACTGAAACGCAAGTCTTCACCAACAAGTACATTAGAAATTCTGTCCCCATTGGTAAGATTTATGTCCAGGAGACATCGGAGAGAGAGAAGTTTTTAGTGAAAACCAGGTCTAAGTAGTGGCCATCCTTGTGGGTGCTGGCTGCAGTCCACTGTTGAAGGCCAAAAGAAGAGGTTAGAGAGAGAAAGCGGGAAGCCCAAGGGAGAGAGGTGTCATCAATGTGGCAATTGAAGTCCCCAAGGAGAAGAACAGGGGAGTCTGAGGAGAGAAAGAAAGAGAGCCAGGATTCAAAGTGAGAGAGAAAGGCAGAAGGGGGGTGAGTAGAGGTAGGTGGGTGATAGATGACCACCACATGGACATGGAGAGGAGAGAAGATCTGGACAGTGTGAGACTCAAAGGAGGGAAAAGCAAGAGATGGAGGAATAGGAAAGGTTCGGTAACGGCAGAGAAAGGAGAGCAGGAGCCCTTTCTCAGATAAAACTGGTTGCTACCATGTAGAAATTGTGTAATGCATTAATAGTAGGCAACACATTTGACAATCCATACATGGGAACAAATATATAGGATTCAACACTACAGTAGTTACATTGCATGACCACACATTCTGTTTCTATCCTGTTTATATCCTTAAGTGACCATGTAGAAAGATATACATGAGAACATCCCTTTATTGAACACAAAAGCAACATCAAATGTGCAAGAGACACAAAGAGAAGGGGCTTTTAAAAGAGGATGAGACCACTGCACTTTCTAAAACACAATGACCCAATTTACACTCTTCGGCTGCGTCCATGGTTTCGCTATAACGCACAAGATCAAGATGCAATGCTTCTACTGTCCCGGCTAAGCTCATTCTAAAGCTTGCCGGGAGCGTAGCGGGCTAGCCACGGGTCTGCTCTCCGTTTAAAAACGGAGTTTCCCGTGCGGCGGCCGCTTCAATAGATAAGCGCTAATGGCGCTTCAATTGATAAGCGCTAATGGCGCTTACTATTTAAAGCGCCCGAGGCGCGGGAAAACCGGCGGGTTTCGGCCGAAGACAGCCCGCGCACCGCCCGCGCTATTTTAAACTGCGAGGGCAGCCGCATTAGAGTCAGCCCGGCCGCTACTGTATGAGGCTGTGAAGCGCCAGCATTTGCGATGTGCGAGGAAACAAATACATTTGTTTGTTGCATGAAGGCTGGGTCATGTGAGCAGTTCGCCCAATGAGGGTGATCCAGCTCCTTGAAATTACAGCCACGCCCCCCCGGCGCACAAATCTACCATGGACGCGGCCTTAGAGCAATGGTTATTGATCAGACACAACCACTATGGTGAGGTGGAGACAGAGCTAAACTTGGATTACAACATGAGAGCATATTATATCCTTACATTGGATGCTTTAACTCTTAAGGGAATGAATACCGGTCCCAATTTTGCATGTTTTATTGAAGATAGCTAGGTATCAGAAACAGATTCATCACCCATTTGTTTACACTACATTTTATTAAACCACTGAATGAATGCCTTAATCCAGGGGTGCGCAAACTTTTGGAGCTGTGCCATCCTGCATGCTCTTCCCAGTGCTCGTGCACCACTTACCTTTTTTGCTGATGTCACCATGTGACGTGATGTCATACGTTGCCGCGTTGCCATGTCGACGGGCATCAAATGCCACCGCGGGGTCATATGACGTCACGTCACATAATGACGCGTTGCCATGGTGATGCGTCACTAAGGGCTGTTCTATAGTGTGTGCGCGGCAATTATAGTTGGCTGAGGTTAGTCAGCCATTGTATAATAGTAATAAAAAAAGTGGGAAGCGCAATCAATGATTTATTTTTATTATTGTTTTCCTAGAGGGATGTCCTTGGGACAAGTTTATTTAATAAAGATATTGAGTTTAATCATAACCCCTCATTGATTGCGCTTCCCACTTTTTTTGTTATTGTTGTCACGGTCACATCAGGGACTGGGGGTTCCCTGTTTCAAGAAGCTGCACCAACCATCGGGTTGTGATTATCTTAATCTTATATATATTTATATTTTCTAGCAAAACCCTATACGCACTGGACTGGTTCATGTCACACGTTTTTTTGTTTTTTCTTTTTGTTTTTTGTTTTTAACCTTGCTATCATTGCACATATTCATAGTAACATCCCATTTGGTGCTTTTACATTTTTTTGTTTTTTCTTGTATGCTTCTATCACCTCAAGAGCTGCCTTATGGGTTGTTAATTCTGAATATTTGGTTTATTGTTCCAATTGGAACTTTATTTATTTAAAGTATTGTTTAAGGATTTAAAGGTTTAAAGGATTGTTTAAAGTATTTCTATATATAAATCCATCTGCCAAGATCCTATTGACCAATGGCGAGCTTCAGAACAGGAAGTGATAGATTGACTAGAAGGAATAGACATCTTATTGGTGAAAAATGCATTAATACTACAACAATTGTAGAAGAAGACGTGTGTGATCTCTCTTCTGAGTTTGTCAGATTAGAGAACCTCCTGAAACTGGAGGCTCGCCACTGGTGGGATGTATATTTCCTCAAAAAATATTTACAAGAAGGAAGGGCCCCAAGAGGCCTAAGGCTTTTAAAAGATCCCACATTTGAAGATCCAGAATTTACAAAATCTTGGAATTAAATCTTAGATGTTAGTACCTTTGCCCTCATGAGATTACTCATTACATATAGGGAAAAGGTTTTGGAAAATTTAGCTGAGGAAATAGATCAACTTCAGAGTGAATTAAAATTGTTTAGTGATACAATGGAATTTAACGATTTGACGGAAACTACAGATTTGAAACTCGAGAGATTTGAGGAAGAATTAATAACATCTAAAAATAAAAAGTTTGAAAGGGACTATATAGATTATTCTACAAATAAACAAAGAAATTGGGCAAAGAAATATGAGAAAAATGAGAAATTTAGACCCAAGAATAAGAATCCTTATCAGGCTCGGGTTAGGTCATATCAAACGTCCATTGGAAGGGCTAACCCTGTCACTGAACAATCTTATAAGAACCCCACTGATTCAGGGAGGAAGTTTGCTGCCCCACAAAAATCTAAAAGCAGGGAGATTGAGAAACCTAATCATAGGCCTTTGAATATCAATTCGAGAGTACCCAATAGGGGAGGTTACTCAACGCCTAAAGATTTAGGTCATGATTCATTCAGACCAGCCTCTGATACATTTAGAATAAATGAGGTCTCACACATTGAAGGGAATCTAGGAGCAAGACCAAAGACAAGGTCAGGTTTTCTAGAAAGTTTTAGAAATACACCAAGTGGGTCTTTTTTAGAGAAAGGAAGGAGTGGAAAGAAGTTAGTTCATCCAAACCAAAAACAGAAGAAAGACCCAGATTTAAAAGAAACTCGGGAGAAGGAAATATTACTTCTGGAAAAAAGAAAGAAACAATTAGTACAAACACAGAAAGACCTAAAAAAAATTAGAAAGAGAGGTAGCAGAGGGGGCAAGGAGGTTCAAAGAAAGAGACAATGTAAAATAGCCAGGGAAACCAATAAGGGAAGCATTTTCAATTTGTCCAGCTTTCCACTCACCGTAGACCAAAATAGAGTATTGGAGAAAGGCCTCTCTTTCGCCCCAACTAGTGGACCAGTTTTATTTGATTTATTTATTGACCTGCACAGGTTTACAAGAAAACTAACATTGAAGCGACATTTTCTTAAGAATGGTATTAAGAATGTTCCTATATTTGATAGTTCTGTGCAGGAAAAAGAAAAAGAATGTTTAGCATCAATGGTTGCATTACTTGAGGAGAACGAGGGGCCTTTAGAAACAGAGCTAATGTTGAACTCAATAGGAGATCAAAACGTAACTATACATTCTAACTTTAAACCTAGAACTAATTTTAAACACAACTCAATCAAAAGGTCCGAATGTAGAGGTATTTTTTGATCTTGTTTTAAAAGATTTGGAGACGCTCTGTGAGCACCCCCCCTAAAACAAGACCTAACCTAACACCAATTGAGTTGAAAGCTGATGCCGATTTGAAAAATAATCAAAATATTATTATCCGCCAAGCAGATAAAGGTGGAGGGATAGTAATACAGGACAGAATTGACTATGTGTCTGAAGCCTCTAGAATTTTGGGGGATGGGGAGTCATACTCCACTCTCAAAACAGACCCGCTGATTATTTTCCAAAAAAACCTTATGCATTTATTAAAAGATGGGAAACAGCAAGGTGTATTGAATCAATCAGAGTTCAAATTCCTTTATGTGGAAAATCCTAGTACACCAATAATGTACCACCTACCCAAAATTCACAAGAGCCTCATTAACCCGCCAGGTCGCCCGATTATTTCAGGGATAAACTCTCTTACTTCAAATTTGTCTGAATTTGTTGATTCATTCCTTCAAAAACATGTAAAAAACTTGAAATCTTACACGAGGGACACAAAACACATTTTAGATTTATTGGGGAACATGTAATGGGCTGACGATCTTATATGGGTAACCTGTGACGTCACTGCACTTTATACAAGCATTATCCATGAGAAGGGAATAGAAGCAGTTGACTATTTTTTAAGAAAATACCCCTTTATGAGTAATGAGCAAAGATCATTCATAATTAAAAGTATAGATTTTATTTTAAAAAATAATTATTTTTTATTTGATGATAAATTTTATATTCAGATAATCGGAACAGCTATGGGGACAAAATTTGCCCCCAGTTTTGCCAATCTTTTTATGGGCAAATGGGAGATAGAGAATATTTGGCAGAACAATCCTTTTTTTAACAACATCTATTTTTATAAACGGTTCATAGATGACCTTTTAATAATATGGAAGGGCACACAAGAGGAGCTTTTAGAATTTTATAATTATTTGAATAATAATGAATTAAACCTACAGTTCACCCATGAGCATCATCCAGTCACCATCAATTTTTTAGATCTAATTTTATTCAGTGAGGGGGACAAAATTTTAACCAAAACATTTTTTAAACAAGTAGATGCCAATAGTTATCTAGAGCGGACTAGCAATCACTCAAAGGCTTGGATCAACAATATACCCTATGGGCAATTTTTAAGAATTTTTAGGAATTGCTCAAAAGAGTCGGACTTTACTGAACAATCAGACGCATTTTATAAGAATTTTTTTGGCAAAAGGGTACCGCAAGGATAAATTAGATGCAGCACTTTTAAAGGTGAAGGGACAAAATAGATTGTGCTTGATACAAGATAAAAAAAATCCCCAAACAAACAGACCAGTTAGTTAGCACAGATCACAATGATAGAGACAACTGTTTATTCATTACAAAATACAATGGGGCCAGTAATGATATCAAAAAGATTCTCACAAAACATTGGGGGATCATATTAAATGATCCAATCATAGGTAAAACATTACAAAACAGACCAGGGATTGTTTTTAGAAGAGCGAGAAACCTGAAGAATGTTTTAGCCCCCACTATTTTAAAACAAAATAAAATTAAATTGAATGCAACAGGAACTGACCAAACCACATGGTTACCGTCATGCCCAGGTGGCTGCTATAAATGTGGACGTACAAATTGTTTAACCTGCAAACACATTAAAAATAAGTGTACTGAGTATATATCCAACGTAACAGGAGAAAAATTCAGAATAAAACAGTTTATTAACTGTAATACAACATACGTTGTCTATCTGCTCAGTTGTCCATGCGGCCTTCATTATATAGGCCGCAAAAAGAGAAGTTTAAAGGAACGTTTTACTGAGCATAGGAGAAACATTTTGAGAGGTTTCCTTGGACATGGGGTTTCACGCCATTTTTTATCAGCCCATAATAAAGATGTAGGAGGATTATCCAATGTGGGCATTGAACACATTAGTCAAACAACCATGAGGGGTGACAGACTTTTAAAACTTAGGAAACTGGAGACCTACTGGATATTTAAATTACAAACGATGAGTCCAGTGGGTCTGAATGAGGAGTTGGATCTTTTAGCTTTTCAATAATGGACATCTGTCACCCATACCTTTTATTGATCAAAGGTTGATATCATTTTTATTCTTTATCAGATTTTATATGGTTCAAATCTTTTTTATAAACTATCTATACTATGTATTGATTTTCCATATTTATGTTAGTTAGCTCTTCATTTGAAAATGTTTGTGGGTTAAGAATGTATTTTCAATTATTTAGCTTTATCATTAATGAAAAATACATACCAATGTTTCAGAATGATCCATACCAATCAACGTGTGAAGGAATATACTTTATGTATTAATCTTTTTTAATTTAGTCAGTAAGCTATTCTCTTTTTAAAAAATGTTTGTGGGTTATAAAATGTGTTCCAATTATTTAGTTAATTTAAAATTAAAAATAAATACCACATACCAATGAATTTAAGTGTTTAATAATGACCACCTTCAATCAATCTATAAAGGAATATATTTATTTTATTATTTTTTGTAAAACATCAATTTTAAAATTAATTTACCAATATTTTTAATACATTGTAATCAATTTTAATGACATTTAGCTTTTTGTACAATCATTGTCTTTTTCTTTTCTTTTTGTGACATGAACCAGTCATATGTATCGTTTGCACCAGTCCGTTTGAACAATGGATTCATTTGACCACTAGCAAAGTTGAATAAGATACTAATTGGGTAATTAAGCTATTGCAATCAATTTTGCTATAAATTATGATGGCACATGGTGTAACGATATCCCTGACGAAGCCTTTTGGTGAAACGCGTACGAGGAGGAGCAATAGGGTGTTTGCTTTCCATCAGTGCGGTTGAGAGGAGCGGATAACACCACATGCTGGATTGTTTACATGGTTATTGCCAACCATCAGGAGGAGGAGCACTGAGCGACGGAGCCCAGAGACTACCGGGAAGGGTCTGTGCGTCACAGCCGGAAGTGACATCAGACCCGGACACCCGGAGGGCTACGTGGTATCGCGTGCTACAGCACATCCAAGCAGTGTGCACCGGAGCGGATTTCGTGATCTGAGGGACTACAGGACCGCCACGGATCAACAGTATTTTAAGGGTGAGCGCATCGAGCTTTGTCTCAACCCTGGGGTACCCCTCGTCACTTATACCTGCCCGGGCAGTGCACAGCTTGCAGGATTGCAGGATTGAGACTATCCATCGGGTTACCCCCGTTTTCCATCCCCTGGAGACCCACTAAGTGCAACCGCAAATCTACTTCATCTGCACTATTTCTAATTACTATTCATGCATTTATTTTTATTATTGTTGTCCTAGAGGGATGTCCTTGGGACAAGTTTATTTAATAAAGATATTGAGTTTAACCACAACCCCTCATTGATTGCGCTTCCCACTTTTTTTGTTATTGTTGTCACGGTCACATCAGGGACTGGGGGTTCCCTGTTTCAAGAAGCTGCACCAACCATCGGGTTGTGATTATCTTAATCTTATATATACATATATTTTCTAGCAAAACCCTATACGCACTGGACTGGTTCATGTCACACGTTTTTTTTTTGTTTGTTTTTTTTCTTTTTCTTTTTGTTTTTTACATTGCTATCATTGCCCATATTCATAGTAACATCCCATTTGGCGCTTTTACATTTTTTTGTTTTTTCTTGTATGATTGTATAATAGGAACGCGTGCGCACGACAGTGTGCGTGGAACTGGCTGACAGGGGGGAGATGAGGAAAATAATTCATTTGCGCAGCTACCGCCGCTGAAATGTATGTGTGTATGTATGTATGTATGTGTGTGTGTGTGTGTGTGTGTGTGTATATTTGTATGTTTCAATAAGTGCACAAATAAAAAAAAATATTTATCAAACATGTTTTTTTCTTCTAAAAATCATATTTAAATAATTATTCACTCACACAATCTATACACACACACACACACACACACACACACACACACACACACACACACACACACACACACAACCTTCCTAGCATGTCGCTCCCGGCAGCACGGACTCTATACAAACAAAAAGTGTGCGGCACGTGCACGCGAGTTCGCACAGGCACGCGCGCACGGCCGCACACAGTATATTATGAGCCTAAGTCTCTGAATCTCAGTAAGTACAGTTGCAGAGGCATTGCGTGGTCCCCCGGCATTTAATTGAAATACCTTGGGGAAGAGCGCAGGGTCTCTGCAACTGCCGCCCCCCATCCCCACCCCATCCCAGTTTATGCGCCCCTGCCTTAATCTACTAAAAAGGGAGACGCTCAGTCTCTCTCACTCTCAGGTGATCCTCAAGTGAACATGGACAAAGCATTTACTATGTCCATGTTTAATGCAAACTATTTTGTTTATGAAGATTTTAAGCTATGGGCTTTGCATAATTTTAAAGTAAAGTTATTTAGTACACCATAGCAGGCTTAGGCGTTGGGGGTTTCAAAGAATCATCTAACATACACCATTATTGTATTATTCAGACACATATATTGTGAAGAGATATCCCTGGTGGAGTCCAGCAATACCTCAATGAATGGAACCCTGTATGTAAGTCCAGTCAAGAGAGTAACTAGCCCAGAGCTGCTACATCTGGAGAAAGGGTGTGTCACTTTTGCACAGGGAATGAATATCACAGAATATCAAATACAAAATGGTAATGACAAACTGCATATATTTTGAAATCCACAAAAACAATGCCCACCCTCCCTATCCTTCGGATGATAAATTCTCCAAAACATGAACGAAAAACCAAACATTAATTTTCATTTGAAATGGTAGTGAAAATATGCAAGATTTTTCCTTGCAATTATTTGAATGTTGTGTAGTCTAGTTGCAAGTGTGCATAAAAGCATATGTAACTATTGATAATAATTCAATAATAGGCAACATCTTTTTGTATTTGGACAGAATAGATTTATAATACATTTTGGAGGGTCTACAGATGTGGTCTGAATAACATTCTCCATGACAATGGTTTGCTGGGGAAGCAGGGCCGTGGCTGTTTTCAGTTGCTGAGAATGTTGGTGACTATGCAGAATTAACCAATCATGGTAGCTTCTTTCCAAAAGCTGTAGCATACCCATTTTTTTTGCTATGGCTTCAAATTAGCTTTAAAAATTTACAATACAACGTTATTGTGAGTGCTCATTTAAATGTCATTACCCAGAATCCCTTGCAGCAGTGGAAGCATGGTTTGCTAAGAGATAATGGGTAAAGACAGGGTTGCAGACCTGTCTGAGACAAGCAAGTGTATCCACAAGTGGTATTTTTATTTACCGTACACAATACAAAGTTAAAACGATAAAGATTAAAAGAATTATGGAATGTGGTAAAGATGAAGGTATAAACAAGTACAGTAAAAGCTTTGTAGTAGATTGAAGTCATAAATAATGTACTGTACACTACATGTTACTATGTGGTTATCTGTATGTCTTGAACAAGCGTTTATAGAATGTGTTGTGTGCTATGAAGCATGGTCCTTCTGCCCTTCCCTTCACAACCAACTAAAGTTCACTTGTTTTGCTTTAAGGTTTGACAGACTGGAAATATTTCCATCAATGTTTAATCATAATACAGATAGTGCCATGAATGGAATAGTAATTTTCCCCTTTGTATCGTCAAGAGTGGTACTTTGCTTTCAGTCTGTCTGATTTTAAGTACAGATGCAGTGGCCGTTATCTGACCATTTCTCGGGTTGAAACATGTACTATAGTGTGTGGTGGTTCGAGATGCTCCGCTGCACACTAAATGGCCCATCGGATTAACACAGCAGGCATCCCTGCTGCGTTAATCCTACTGGTTTGTACCTGTCTGTAAGAGACATGCAGTAAGAGAAAGGCTGAATTAGTTACTCTACCTGCACGCCTCCAACAGGCGATCACGGGGGTTTTATTTAATTTTAATACTAAAGTATTGTAGCAGGAGGTCTCTGTAGCTGAACCGCATTAATTTGAGGTCCGGGAACCCCTACTTCCTAAGTTACAGGCCCCGTTATGGGGCGTCACATGGCTCAGTGGAGTAATTTGATGCCACGCTGTCATGGAGATGAGTGGACACAGGAGCCGCGCCACCCCCCCAAGTTTGCGCACTGCTGCCTTAGCGGATTGCTTCTAAGGTAATGAAGCTGCTTACATTTTATTTTTATTCATAGTGTTCAGAAGCAGGAGGTCTCCTGAGCTGAACAAAGTTGTTTTCAGCCTTGGGGACCCCTTGCTTCCCAAGATACAGGCCCCGGTATTCCCGCAATGTTAAAGGCCTCCGGTCATATGACGCAGAGGATTTTAACATTGCGGGGATACCTGCACCCCATACCGGCGGCTTTATCTCGGGAAGCAGGGGGTTCCAGAGGCTGAGGAAAAATGTTGAGAGGAAACCCCCTCAACTCACATGTGCTGCAGAGTGTACACTCCAGGGAAATAAAGTCCATATAATAATTGCAAAGCGATTCCGGACAACAAGAGGTTAAGGATTAACCAATGTACTAGCTCCGTCTCCTGACTTGACCCCTAGTATGGGAGTAGCTTCGCAGGAAATGGAGGGCTGACCCAGGTGATCTCTCAATCAACCCCGGACCCCTCAAACATGTAACTCCCGCATATATAGCTGCTCACCTGGGGTGGCTAATAATGAGTTGTATATGATAAACAAGTTACTTACTCCAAAGTGTTGCTATGTCCGGATCGGCGTGCTCAAGCTGGTAGAAATGAACAAACGAAAGACCTCTCCAGGGAAAGTAGATCAGCGGGCGCTCAGGAGGGGACTCCCTTCTTTTTATCCTGTTTGTCAATGGTTAAATAAAGGCTTTTTTTATCGCAGTCCAGCCTCATCATTTTTGCCTGCAGTGCCCGCTGATCTACTTTCCATGGAGAGGTCTTTCGTTGGTTCAAGAGGTTGAAATCAACTTGGTTCAGCTCAGGAGACCCCTGCTCACGCTCACTATTAATAAAAATTAAATGTAAGCAGCTTCATTACCTTAGCGGCTACCCTCATAGTGTAGTAAATAAAGTATAAAAATGTATATAAAAGGTAACGTATGCACGTACAGAAAGAATAATAAAAATGGGCATGTAGGTATATTAACCAATATGGACCAGATGCTCCCACGGCTGCTGCACAGATTCTTTAAGTGTTGGTTACTCTCCTTCAAATCCTCTGGTTCATCAAGGGTGTTCACCTCCACCAAACAGCTCAAGTAGGTTGTAGTT
The DNA here is from genome assembly GCF_040206685.1 of Ascaphus truei. Taxonomy (NCBI): domain Eukaryota; kingdom Metazoa; phylum Chordata; class Amphibia; order Anura; family Ascaphidae; genus Ascaphus; species Ascaphus truei. The sequence continues at coordinate 302,511,224 of NC_134485.1, read as the reverse complement.
AATCACCAGAGATCACCTCACATCCTCATCAGCACATCCGCAGAGAAGAGGGAATTCTCTGAAGAAGTGAACTTGCGTCACGAAACACGTTAGATCTGTTACATGAGGTGTCCTAATATTTATTAGGCTCCTTAAGTTCATTTGAGCTTCTATCTGGACTTTCTTGGACTAAGTTTATTTGAAGACGCTCCTAATAGCTGCAGATTTGCCGGTTCTGTCAATACTGCTGTGTTCTATCGTAGCGTGTGACGCGCTGTGCGTCACTCAACATCCTGAGCCAACCGGTGTGGGTAAATCCCCCCTCCCCTCTCTGTGACGGAGCAGTGCTCAGACGGAGTAGCAGCCAAGCGGAACACCTGGGGATTGGATGTGGAGATGAGTGGTGGAGCTTTTGAAGGTGTGAGGTGATCCAAGAGCCCAAGCGGTGGAATAGAGCCTTTTCTACCCTCTCCCCCTCTTCCCTGTGGATGTGCTGATGAGGATGTGAGGCGATTTCAGGTGATTAACTACAACCTACTTGAGCCATTTGGTGGAGGTGAAAACCCTTGATGAACCAGAGGATTTGAAGGAGAGTGATCAACCCGTAGAGAATCCGCGCATGCAGCCGTGGGAGCATCTTGTCCATATTGGTTAATATATCTACATGCCCATTTTTATTATTCTTGCTGTATGTGCATACATTACCTTTATATACATTTGTATACTTTATTTACTACACTGAGGGTCTTGCGCTTTCTTCTTTGTATTTTTGTCTAGCTGGTGTTATCCTGACCTCAGTCTTTTCCAGTACAGCAGCAGACCCTCCATTCCTAAGAGAAATTTTATTTTATATCACACTTTGTATTTTTTTTTTTAGATATTTCTTCACTTATACATGAGGTTCAATATACACTACATGATATTTGCCAAACCATAGTTATCACTGTGTGATTTTCACTATTCACTTAGTTGTTTATATTAATCACTTTATAACACATATTGATGCGCTTGGACATTCTTTGTACTAAGGTAATGAAGCTGCTTAAATTATATTTTTATTCATAGTGAGCAAGAGGTCTCCTGAGCTGAACCAAGTTGATATCAGCTTCGGGGACCCAATGTTTCCCCAGACTTAGGCCCCAGTATGGGGTGCCGGTATCCCCGCAATGTTAAAATCCTCTGCGTCACGACTGGAGGCTTTTAACATTGCGGGTATACCGGCACCCCATATTGAGGCATGTATCTCGGGAAGCAGGGGGTTCCGGAGGCTGAAATCAATGCGGTTCAGTTCTGGAGACCCCCTGCTTGCGCACACTAATAATAAAAATACAATTTAAGCAGCTTCATTACCTTAGCGGCTACCTGCTAGGGTAATTATTTTATTTGGGGGGGGGGGGTGTTTGATAGTGTGTGGGAGCAGGTGGTCTTCTGAGCTGAACAAAGTTGGTTTCAGCCTCGGGGACCCCCTACTTCTCCAGTTACAGGCCCTATTACAGGGTGCCGGTATCCATCTTAGAAATTAAATCCCACATGACCCACATAAATTTAACATGGCTGAGATAATCCGATGGGCCATTAGTCTGTTGTGGCAAATCTAGCAAGGATTTTGGAGATATTTCGAAGAAAAAAAAAATCGAGAAATGGCCGAATCCTGGTTGCAGCATCTGTAAATTGCAACATATAACATTTAATGAGTCAAATATACATAGATGTAGTTGCCCACAAAGTTTGAAAACATCACAGGTCTCTTACACGTTTGCTATAGTTTTTATGTTAATGACACTCCCAGAACATTCTGTAGTTTTAAAGAACAAAGTATATTCAATTTATAGGGGTAGTCTCCTGAAGTAGTGAATAAAGGGAAGTGATATGTTTAGTAGGTTAAATCTAGCTTGAGGACACCACTGTTTTAACTTCAAATGTTTCGTCTGTAACCAAAAATATGTTGAAGTACATTTACAGTCTTTACCTAAACTCTTGTGATACCACTGTTTGCACGTCTTTATATATACAAAGGTTAATTATTGATTCAGAGCTTTTCCCTTTTGATATGTTGGTTGGCTAATTATGTCAGAATAATTAGACGGAAGACCCACTGCAAAATAACAATAATTATCAGGTAAGATTAGAATGATACAGACCAAAACAAAATAAAAACTATCTTTTTAACACAAACAAAGTGAAAATGTTACATTAAGGATCACTGAATCTATTACAGGAATCAAATTACATTGAGAACTTCTTTTCTTTCTACCTTAAATGAAATGGTCACATAGGCACGGCTGATTGACGGCTCTACACAAAGTATCTTTAACATAAATTCACTCACACAACACCTGTATTGAAAACAACTCATCATATTTAACCTATAATGTGATATTCTATACTACAGTATACAATTTACATAGCATAAAAAGCAGTTAAATTCATGAACAAATCGGGCTGTAATTTAGAATCAAAGTAACTAAAAACACGAAATCTTCGAGGCAGATTGAACAAAACAGCATACCAACACGATGTGAAAAGCAAAACTCATGAGCAGATTTCAGATAGATCACATAAAAAGCTCTCAAGAGGCTCTGGATTAAGAGGTGATAAAAGATAAAGTGGATTGTATGTAAAACAAACAAACAAAGAATGAATAGTTTGTTAATAAGAATTAAATATAATGTGTTGGAAGATATCAAAAGTGTTAGCAAGTGGAGAATAGTCAAACATTGATTAAACTCCAGATCTCGGGTCTAGTTGGAAGGAAGTACTAAAGCACATGGCATTAGGTGTCATTAATAAATCAAATGTAAGATACATTAGTAGTAAACCAAAATAGCACGAAGGTTGAATTCCTTATGGAAATAAGACTTTTTTTTCCAACTTATGTTTTATTATTTTTTCAAAACAGAAAAAAAAAAAGGGGGGGAGGGTGATGGGTACATAAAAAAGAAAGGAAAGGTGGGGAGGGGTAGGGGGTTGCATCTGCATTGGACTCCACGAAGGGAGCATACAGTTAATTGTATTTATACATACACCCTTCATAACAGTTGGTAAACAGTTCTGGATTCACATCGTAAATTAAATTGAATTCTGCCGTACATATGTCTCCAAGGGGACCCAGGTTGTAAAAAAACTAATATACCTATCGTGGATTAGACTTGTGAGTCTCTCCATAGTCATTATAAAGTTCATTTTGTGTTGTACTGCAGTAAGAGGTGGGGGGTCGTTCTGTTTCCAGTGTTTTGCAATCATTGCTTTAGCTGCCGACAAAATTTGTGCTGTTATATAGTCTGCCTTCCTCTACAAACCCTCTATAGGCTTTAATAGGAGCACGGTTTCCATATCCCAAGTCAAATCCAGTCCTAATACCCCTTTTATTAATCTTCTGATCCTTCCCCAAATGAGGGGCAGGACCACTATAAATGTTTGAACATGCCCAATTGACCATAGTTGAGCCAACACATAGGGGAGGTTAGTGGTAAAAAAAGAGTGGAGGTGTGCAGGCACATAATACCAACTGTGCAGAACTGTCAGGTTCTTTTTTCTAACCGCTGAGCAACGAAAGGCTCTACAGTAGCTATTCTTTTGTATATTTCTTCCCAATTCTCGTCTGCTAAAGGGTTCCCTATATCCCTTTCCCAGTGTGAGATATTTTTACTTGTCTGTCCCCTATGTTGACGTATTAGAACCTGGTAAAATAAAGCAATCGTCACTTTGTGGTACTCGCCCAGCTGAAACAGGCTCTCAAAATTGGTGAGGGGTCTGATCCATGTCTCTTTTTGTTTGTATCGAGGAAACATAGTGTTTAAGCTGCATATACTGAAATATATGCTTGTTTGGAATATCATATTCTTCTCTTATCTCAAAAAATTACTTAATCCTGCAACCTTTCTGCATATCTCCAATAGAGGATAACCCCTTTTCGTCCCACCACTTAAGAATATTTGAATGATTTGTTGGAGTGAACTCAGGATTAAATCTGATCGGTGTCAGCGGCGAAGGAATCAACCAGATCTGTTTGTTCTTCCAGTTTTTGTCCCAAATATTCAGAGTGTAATAGAACTGGATGATTCCTGTAACATATTTGTCTATTTTCCCTTTTTAACCACAAGAGACGCCATATTCCCAGTCTGGGCCTCCGACCTCTCTATATCCACCCACGGTTTTGTGCCCGGGGTTGCAGACCAATAAATTAGAGAACCTAGTCTTGCTGCTTCGTAGTATTTCGCTAAATCTGGCTGCCCTAGACCACCCAGGGTCAGTGTGAGCACGATCAGTTTTTTCTTAATTCTTGGTTTCCTACCATTCCAGATAAATGTAGTGTCACGAGAGTAGGTGGCTGGCCCGGTAATAAAGGGGTTACACCCCAGCTGGCCACACCTACCCTCGTGTGGGAGGCGAGGGGTTAACCATAATAATGGTCAAAGTGTGTTTTTATGCCCCTGCCTCAATACCAAAATGTATTCCCCTGGTTTGTCATGTTTCCACATTTAAAGTGTTAAACCACGCAGGTTACACTGGGATCAAGTCGGGAGGGAAAGGGTTAATTGTGTTTGTAACTTTATGACCCTTTGTTCACCGTCCCGCCTTTTCACCCTCCATTTGTAATATGGTCCCATAGGTCGCCATTAGCGCTCCATGATAGTCTATGCGATTTTGAGGATTTTGGCCTGATACCTAAGAAGACCAGCAGGTGAAGCCTGAGAGGAGGAGTGGAGCTCCCCATTGAAATGAATGGGTGTAATGCATTTCAATGGGAGTTCCTCGAGTTCCCTCTCTAAGAACAAGTTGGATGCCTGCCAAACCGCAGCATCCGAAAGTGCTACTGTTTCAATGAAAAGAGCTTGATCACTAAATTGGCGTGGGAACTAGGCTACGGCCAAGTTCACCAGCAATTAAAGTGTGTAACTTTAGTTTCAGGGCAACTAGCATTAAAATTATTTTTGCCCCTAACTTAAGGGGAACCCCTCACGCGACCCCAACCGGGTCCGACAGTCAATGGCAGCGAGAAAGGGTTGCGCCCACCACAATGGTCCTGCCATTGACCACAATGGCAGAGGAAAAAAGACGCTAGGTTAAAACGGCTAAGTATAAAACTGTGTAAACTGAAAACCCATATCTCCGGTTCTGTAGTAGTATATCTTATTTATCCAGATTTTCTATCCTTTGTCCATCATCTGTATTATTATGCTTAACATATTTTGATGCAGTTTGTTTATATTTCTCAGTTTATGTTAATACTTAGTGAGTCTGGTTGCCATTGTTTTTAATATTTTCATCAGTTGCAGAGTTTGGGAATGTTTTGTATGTATACTTTCATTAGTACACATCTAGTTATGACATACATCTGCAATCTGTTTTTTAACCTGTGTAATTTGTATTCCCTGAACGATTTGTCCATTTATCACCTGTTGATCATCCACCGGCCACAGGTGTTTTGAGTGCTGACATCTCATATTAGGGCTGCGTGTGCACTGGCGGATCACTCTTTGACAAAGGCCCCCGGGCTGAAACGCGTCAGAGGATCCGCCAGACTCTTTTATCCTGATGTGTAAATAAACGTTTTTTCTACACCACCACGACCTGCAGCGGGTTTTCATTCGGCTGTGCGCCATTCCTGCCTCCTACGGGGGGAGCGTTCTTCCGTAGGGACTAGAGGGCTGGGATTTGGCCACCATGTAGTCACTGCTCCGGCATGATTGCATGGCAATTTTCAGCCCTCTCTCCTCAACCGAACGGAGTAGGGTTAACTGTTAAAAGTGTGGTTTGCCCATTGACTTCAATAGTAGCGGAGGTTCCAATGAATCCTATGGCGGCGCCGGCCCTATTGATTCCAATGGAGGAGTGAGCCGCTGAGATTTCTCATAGCCTTTAGCGGCGGAGTCTCCATTAATTCTAATGGCGGAGTTGCTCTATTAAAAGCCTATGGCGGCGGAGCCCATTGAATCCAAAGGAAAGAGTGAAAGGCAGTGATTTATTTTAGCCTGTGGCGGAGAATCCTGCATTAAAGTTAATGAACAATTTTTAAATTGGTTTTTATTATCTCCGGTTCTGGGGGTCGTGGAAGGCTGACATTTGGCCACTATGGCGAGTGTCCTTCGGCATGAGGACCTAGCAAATTTCAGCCTGCTCAGACTCACAGAACGGATTTTAATATATGTATGATATTAAAATGTTACTCTGTATCCCTGATATCCCAAAGCCTGCGAAAGCCACTGGCCAAGAAGGAATGTTAATGGCCACAGGGCATCATGATGTATGAGGGAAACCCATGAATGAAAGGCTCACCGCCCTTGATTAAGTATTCTAGGGTGGAGAAGAGCAGGACATGGGTACTTGAATGAGGTGTCATAAGTCACACTAAAAGTCAGAATTTCCCTGTCCAGATCCCCATTTGGCAGACTTAGAGGCGTCAGCTTTTTAGAGCGGGGCTAGTGAAATGGATCCCTATCCAGAGGAATGCCAACCCCCTGTGGGCAGGTACTAGCTTGCTTCCCACGTGAGTTGGCACAAGGTAATTGGACACAGGTAATTGTTCTCCAATGCCTGAGTTAGGGAATAGGAGCAGAACTCCATAAAAGAGAGTGTAAGCTCTATTCCAAGTTGTTGGTTATGGTTGTTCCTGTTGTATCCTGAACTGTATCCTGTTAGATAAATTGCCAGTCTGCGGATTGCTTCATCCTGGCCCCTTCCCATGTAAGTGATTAATATATTTTCTGTTATTTGTATATATTGTGTGTCCAGCTATCTTTAAGGAATAAAACATCTTTATTATACTGCATGTCTTATTTGATTCAACCCAGAGATAAGAGAGGTTATTATTGTAACCTGGTGTGTATATTCTAACCCTGTAAGCTACCGTGACATGTAGCCATCTCTCTTTCCAAGTCCCTTATAACATATACTGGGACTATTACTGGTAATACTTGAAATAGATACAATATTCTAGGCAGTAGGTTCATTTTGACTGAAATGATTCTGCCAGACCAAGATATCCGATATCCTGACCAGCACATTAGATCTTTTTTCAGAGTTTTAACAAGATTGGGGTAGTTCGCACTATAGATATCTTCATAAAATCTTGTGACAAACACTCCTAAATATCTCATCTTGTCTACCTTCCATTTTATAGGGAATTTCTTTTCCATTAATTGTCTATCTCTTTGGGTTTATGTAGACCGATAGCCTCTGATTTAGTGTGGTTGATTTTAAAATGTGAACGTTTGCCGAATTCATCTAATGTATCAAAGATTTTTTAGAGACAATTCTGGGCTAGTCAGGGAAAGTAAAATATTGTCTGTGAACAGAGATACTTTATATATAATGTTTTTTATAGGGACACCTTGTATTTCCGGTTTCGCTCTTATTCTAGAGGCCAGTACCTCAATACAAAAAGCAAATAGCAGAAGGGATAACGGGCATGCCAGTCTGGTGCCATTAAAGACTTTAAATGTAGCTGAGATATAGCCGGAGGTGCGTACTATGGCTGTTGGGCTGGAGTATAGTGATTTAATACCATTAATAACATTTTCAAGTAGACCCACCTCTCTGAGAACCCGAAACATAAAAGGCCAAGCCACCCTATCGAATGCTTTTTCTGCGTCTAGCCCCAAACCTAGTGTGGGAACCCTACTTGGTCGGGGTGAATCAAAATATTTAATACCTTGTTCAGTCTGGTCGCCAAAATCTGTGTTTATCAGGGAGAATGGCCTATAGCTAGGGCATAACGTAGGATCTTCCCCTTCTTTTCGTATTACGATGATTGAGGCTTCTAGAGAGTCGTTCAGTAGCGCTTTGTCTCTCAGAATCTAATTAAACCACCTGACCAGATAAGTTTCAGAATAGACATAAACTTTTTAAAATAAAGGTTGGAGAACCCGCCTGGGCCTGGGACCTTGGCATTTTTAAGAGCTTTAATGGCTAAGGAAAACTCCTCCGCTGTTATTGAGGTTCCTAGTTGACTGGACTCCAATTCGTCTAATTTAGACCGTCTTGTTGTTTTTATATAATCTTCTATTTTCGTTTCTAAATCCACATTAATTAGGTCGGGTTTCACCAGATGATATAAATTGCTGTAATATGACACAAACTCTTCATTGATTTTACTGGGGTTATATGTTAGCTCGTCTTGGTTAGTTTGTATACTATATATCTTGAGGCTGGCCGTCTTATTTCGAAGTTTAGCTGCTAGATATCTATCTGCTTTATTGCCTCTCTCATAAAAAAATCAGGTTTGTTCACTGCATTGCTTTTTCAGTGTCCTCTATTAGTATATTTTTAAGTTCCATTCTATCTGTCAATTTTTGCTCTGACTGCGTCTATTTGGTTTTGTTGAAAACTCTCCTCATTTTCTCTAATACTATTATTTAGGCTGTTTATCCTGTTATTCTTCTCCCTTTTTCTATATGAAGCAATGCTGATTAGTTTACCTCTTAGAGTGGCTTTATGTGCGGCCCATAGTGTGCAATCTCCCATTTGTCCATTGTCGTTTAATGAAAAATAGTCTCTGATAGCAGCTCTTATAGCACTTTTAGATTATGGTATCTAAAGTAGAAGGTCGTTCATGCGCCAGCCAGTCTTTGGTGTGGGTCCCTTAGGGTTAATAATACTGGGGCGTGGTCTGTCAAGAAGCATACTTTGGAAGAGCCTGTACAGATACAAATTGATTTCTTCATTGGGGACTGACTCTGGGACATTTTGAATCCTAACCTTATTCCTTCTTGATCTGTTCTCACTCTCCTCCTGATCTTCTTGGAGTTGAGATGCCTGTTCTTTCAGTCGGGCTATATCTCCGTCTGTCTCCACCTGAACCCCTCACCCCCCCCCCCACCCACTCTGCTCGCCAGGGATGCCTGCTTCGGAACAGGGGCCCTTAGACAGTTGCCATCCGCCGCCCCGTCGTCCGGTGTCTCCCTCCCTCTTTACTTCCCCTCAGTAGCAGCCAGTGTTCGGCCTTCTCTGCTTCACTACCGCCAGTCAAAAGCACAGTCGGCGCGCCCCCGCTCCTTACCCGCTTTCAGCGGACGCTTGCAGGGATAACAGAGACTCTTCCAGGCTCCTTGCCAGTCTCAGCGGTGGTCGCCTCTGCCGTCGTCTGCCTGTGTGCTGCAGGGAGTCTGTAGGGCTTTGCGTGCCCGTCGGCCATCTTGGACTTCTTTTGCCGTGCTGCTGTAATCAGGTCGGCCACCGGCTCCAAGTATGTAGCCGCTGGCAGTTTTTTTAGGGGGGTTGTTGTTGGCTCGTTTCCATCGGAGCTGAGCTGGCGTGTGACCGCTCAGCTCAGTGTCAGCTATGCCCCTCGAAATAAGACTTTTAAATGCATACTACTCCGGGTGGTACTACTATTGCTTGATATAAGCCTTGTAAATGAAACACCTTAATTTATGTATCAACAGGTTGTTTGAATTGTATGTCTTTATTTATATAGCGTCATTAATATACATACAGCTTTTCATAGTAGTAATACGTGACAATCATATAAAAAATAAATAATACAAATAACAGGTCATGGGAATAACTGCTTCAGACATAAAAGTATCATTAAGAAAGAGGAGTCCCTGCTCTGCGGAGCGTACAATCTAATTGATAGGTAAGCAGAACATACAGAGACAGTGGGAGGGCATTTTGGTAAGTGCATCTGCATGGGGCCAAGCTTTATGTATCATGTGTATAGTATTAGCCACGGTGGTACTCATATGATTCTTTAAGCAAGTGTGTCTTAAGGTCGGTCTTAAAGGTGGATAGAGGGTGCTAGTCGGGTACTGAGGGAAAAGGCATTCCAGAGGTGTGGGGCAGTCCATGAGAAAGGTTTAAAGCGGGAGAGGGCTTTAGATACAAAGGGGGTAGAGGGAAGACATCCTTGAGCAGAAAGCAAGAGTCGAGATGATGCATAGCTTAAAATTAGGGCTGAGATATGAGGAGGGGCAGAAGAGTGTAAAGCTTTAAAGGTGAGGAAGAGAATTGAGTGCGAGGTGCAGGATTTGATCGGGAGCCAGGAGAGTGATTTCAGCAGGGGAGACATCGAGACAGATTTAGGAAAGAGTACAGTGATTCTTGCAGCAGCATTTAGGATAGATTGAAGGGGAGACAGGTGAGAGGCAGGAAGGCCGGAGAGCCGGCGGTTACAGTAATCGAGACGGGAGAGAATGAGGGCCTGAGTCAGAGTTTTAGCAGCCGAGCAACGGAGGAAAGGGTGTACTGTATCTTTGTAATATTGCGGAGAAAAAAGCGACAGGTTTTAGAAACGTTTTGAATGTGAGAGGAGAATTTGAGAGCGGAGTCGGGTGTGACCCCTAAGCAGCGTGCTTGAAATACTGGGTGAATGATCGTACTTCCAACAGTAATGTGGAAGGAGGTAGTGGGATCAGGTTTGGGAGAAAGTATGAGGAACTCTGTTTTTGCCATGTTATGTTTAAGTCGGCAGAGGGCCATTTAGGATGATATCGCAGAGAGACATTCTGAAATTTTGGTCTGTACAGCAGGTATAAGGTCGGGGTTGAAAAGTAAATTTGTGTGTCGTCAGCACAGAGGTGATATTTAAACCCAAGAGATGTGATTAGGTCACTTAGAGAAAGTTTGTACAGAGGTTCTCTTGTGTTAATGTTTTCAACGTCTTGTGCACACTGAAAACAGTTAATTTAAATTAATTGTTTCTATTGTTTTTAATACATGACAATATTATATCTACTTTTCTAAATGCATTATGTAATGCCTAGAGTAAGGAAATAACTTAAAACAAATCTTTAAGGCAGCAAGTTTTTTTTAAGCTTACCCGAACCTGGTATCCAACTAGAAACATTGCCGCGAGGACAATAAGTGAAAGCCACAACATTCTCTCCCTGGTAACGTTGCAACTTTTCTAATAGCTTCCCGAGCAAGCCCACAGCCAGCGTCAATTTTGTATTTTCCAGTTTGGCCAGTGGGCCCTGCTGCTCCAGAACTAGGGATCCCCATACATCAAGGGAAAACCAAGAGTGATTGCTTCTTTAATATGTTACAGGTCATGTCTTTTTTTTCTTCTTGCAATATGATTACGTTTTGATTTTTACCATATAAACCAGAATCATGGACATCTGTGTTTGGTAAATACCATGGCAGATTGCCAAAGTATTTTCTCTAGGCTTAACTTGCACCAGTTTGGCATTTTCACTGTAGGTGTTTATCTTTCACATATGGTATAGTAAGAATGAATGGACAGAACCATGCTATAAAACTCGGTAAGAAATTCAAGACCTGACAGTTAATATTACTAACAGGAATTGATGTTAAATAATTTAAGGCAGTGATTCTCAAATCGCCCAGATGAATCTGTGGTAGTCTTGAAAATCCCTTCAAATTCATTTCAGGCAGATTTTATCTGAAGCCTCTGAACTTTTCTATTACTTTCCAGTCGTCATTGGTGAAGGTTGATTTGTACCAGACTGCTAACATAGAAAGTAGTGCTGAATATCAATATAAACTCTTTTTTCTAATCAGAAGAGAAACAAGCAAAGAAACAAATGCAGAACAGTGCCCGACAGGTGGTGAGCTGTGTGTGCTTAAGAAGAGTGAGGTACTGTAGGAGTCACGTCAAACCAACAAGGCAGAAAAGTTCATGGCCTGTATTAAAGTGCCACTGTATACTCTCAACAAAAGATGATTTGGTAAGATTGAATAAGTGTATAGATATATTCAATAGCAAGACTATATATCATTACAAGATACAGGATGTCAATTTTCCCTGTGTGTGGGGAACACTTATCACAAGAAATTAAATGCTGTTTGAAATGTAACATGTGAAATGATATTGTTTTAAGTATTTAAATCCTAAATCTAAAATTAAGGCAGCCAGCTACTATTTATAATGTCCACCCTCTTACCTACTATAACAATTTTTGTTTATTATTTTATTGTTGTCGTCCTTCAACCCTATTGTACATTCCTACAAAATATGTTGGCGTATCATAATCAAATTATATTAATATTGTCTTATAATAACCCTGGCTTTTCCTGTCTGTCTCCTGTGTAACACAAAATAATAGTATTTAATTCTAACTCTTCTCAAACGGACAAAAGTATTGCAATGCCCTATTAAGTGGAGGCCTGTATTTTCTTTAAAAAAAGATTTGATGATGACATGGCAACATCCATTATTGGCTCTTTATGAGCAGTCACAGTTTAAACACCAAATCAACATAATCGTCTTTAATGTTTGAAAACAGAAAAACACTAGCATTTCAGGAATACAAAATTTATTTTTTTTGTAAATGCCATAGCTTTGAGGCTCTCTCTACTTATTACAGTACTTTAGTACAACAAGAAAGGGTGGTGTATTATTTTTTGGAGCAAAATTGCTGAAAGTAGTAATTTGCTCCAATTTCTGCCTCATACTTCAGCTTGTTATTTGGTGTGTATCAAGTGTAGGTGTTAGGGGCGAGTTACAGCATGCACACAATATAAAGAGATATAAGGAGACCTACAGTATTTACTCCTTGTAATCTGCGCCCAAAAGTCTGGCAAGCATAAGGTGATGAAAGTTTCCGACTTTTAACAATCTGCTTTCATATTTTTGCAGCCGCTAGGTGCCCAAAAATGTAGCAATGTGTCAAAACACTTTCTCTGCTTCAAAATTGCCATTGCTTGAAGTGACCTCAGATGAGAACATGCAATCACCAATATTTGTTAGTAAAAGTGTTACTATTATGTAACAAAAATATTAACGTTATGATAATAAAATAAATATATTTTCACAATCCAGGGGGAGCATATAGGAAAAAAACAACATAAAAAAAAATCTAAGTGCAGATGATAGCGCAAAAATTGGTTTATATCAGCTTGATTCTTGGCTCATATGTGCAGCCTACTCACAATATGTCAGATGTAATAAAGCAACTCCAAAACTGTGGCCAACTGTTTCTTTGTACTAGGTCAGGGTATGCATCAGATAGAAATGTTATCAGAAAGGAGTGTCAGGAGAGATGAACCTCAGCAATATAGGAAAAAAGTATCCATAGCACAGATCAATAAGGTAAAAAAATGTATATTGAGTCAAAAACGCACTTACAATAATGCAAAGTTAAAAAGGCACGTAACACTATCGTGTGTTTTGATAGACGCCGCTAGATACTGCCTCTCACCACATCCGCCTTTGTTCGGACGCCCTGTCACTCTTGGGATCCCTCCACGGCCCGGAGCTTCTTCGCTGATGGTGTTAGCGGTCTCTGCTCCATTGCATCCTCATGGGCATCGCGTCACTTCCGGTGTCCCTTCCGTGGCTTGCAGGCACTTGGGAGCTTGGCTACCTGGTGCTCAGTAGGAGCTGGGTACTCCCACTCAACGCGTTTCGCTAAAATCAGGTCACGGCTTCATCAGGAGTTAACCACCCACATCATATACTTTATTATACAATGTGCAATTCCTAATTACAATAAAGCTAATTAAAAACATACTACTGATCTGTGCTAATGTCACCCCCTATCACCATGGGGATAATAATGAAAATACAGAGTTATTTCTCTATAAAGTGTATTAAAAAAAGATCTCAATAGAACCATTCAGTATTACAAATCCTTTGAACAAGACAGACTAAGCAAATTATCTGTCATAATCACAAAGAGGTTATATGAGGAGCGGAGGAACAATCTGTGACCCGATTTGTCTAAGCGCGTTGAATAGGAGTACCCACTTACTACAGAGCACCAGGAAGACGAGCTCCCAAGTGCCTGCAAGCCACGGAAGGGTTACCGGAAGTGACGTGATACCCACGAGGACGCAACGGAGCAGAGACCGCTAACACCATCGGCAGGGAGGCTGCAGGCCGTGGAGGGTTACCAAGAGTGACAGGGCGTCCCTGACCTGGTACAAAGAAACAGTTTGCTACAATTTTGGAGTTGCTTTATCACAGTACTTCTGACGTCTTGTGTGTAGGCTGCACATAAGAGCCAAGAATCAAGCTGATATAAACCAATTGTTGCACTATCATCTGCACTTAGATTATTTTTATGTTGCCTTTTTTCCTATATGCTCTCCTCTGGATTATGAAAATACAGATCAACTTCTTGGGACCGGTGTAGACAGGCCCTACCAGAGTGTTTGAGCAGTGAGTTACAACTTTATATTGCACTGATTTTAGCATATTTTGTACGCACATTTGTTTTCACAACACTCATTTTCTATCACTTTAAGAATAGTGAGCACTTTTTGTGTTAAGCGCCTTTTAGATCACTTTTACTTAATAAAATAAATATTGTCCTAAGTGTTTATCTTAATACAAAGATACATTTTTTAGTATATATTAAACTTTACATTCAATTTGATGCAGGTTATGCAGCATTTAAAGAACCAACACAATAGTTCTTCATGCAATTTGTACATCCCATTGCAAATCTTCACGAGTATTTTCTTTAGAAGCACCAGGTCCCAGTACACAGAGAATACAAAGCACATCTAAACGAGACGTACAGGTTTTCAGAAACTTGTATACAATCACATCTATGAGGAAATCTCATTTTGGTCTGTTAAAACCATTACAACCTAAATTCAAACTATAATTCTTGTGAACCAAAATGGCTGCTATAATTCTGTAATATACTTCACTTTGCAAGTCTATCCATCGATGTTTTCATATCACCTAAGGCATAATTGTGGGATGCACTATAATAATATGATTATTTAATCAATCACTCACAATTTATATTAAAAAATTTATGATGAAAAATATGGTAATTTTCATGCTAACTCCGACTGAAATATAAAATATATTTATCATTGAAAACATGTTTTAAAACTAGTTTAAGTGAAAATATTGTGTAAACCAGGAAATATGAATGCAACTACATGTCTGATTAACACATTATCAATATTTTTTTTAAACAAAACATTAAGCAGATTGTTTTAAGAAAGTAAGGAAAACAAATGAGGACTGATATCATCAGTAACATGTAACTCACTTTACAGAGGGAGCTGAGGTTAAATCCAAATGTTTGTGCATTCCGAGAACCGGCATTCATGTAGTTTCCTATAAGCAGCACTATCTCCAATAATTTGCTGAAGCTTTTGCTTTTCTTTATCTCCTCACAAGCTTCACTAACAGCCATAATATCTGGTTTGATGTGGTTTACTTGCTCTTCAAACTGAAGCCAAAATAGAATCGCGTTGAGGCGTGGATTGAGCTTCTTTACACTGCTCATCTGATAAAAGAAAATAATATTTAATTAAACAGTCATAAAATAAGTTGCTACTTTTACCTCTGTTACCAGAGGGACTAGCAACATACCAGTCACCTAGCATGGAATGGGTTAAGTCTACATACGTGTGATTTCCAAAATGGAGTAAACCATCAATAAAGTAGTGTGTGCACTTGGCCGCTAAGTTTCCATCCTTCTAGCCTTAGAAAACAGAATCTCTTATGACAACACAATATTTTTCCTTAAGAAAGCCAACTCATGTTTGAAAGTCTATAGCAGTAAAACCTGTTGCTTACGAGAAATTTCACATTTATAATTCGAATAAAGTTGCACCTGATCTATAAGAAAAACATGCATGTGTGTTTTTATGTAAAATGTTTTTTTGGGCAACTTTTATTGCTTCAAATCTACAATGCTTAATCCGGATCTAAGCAAGTTCTTACCAATTAGAACACTGAACGTCTCAATGGACTCTGCCCAGTACTTAAATGGAGCAATCCCACCAGTTTAATTTTTTAGGGGCCTTGTAATTTTTTTATTATTTTTTTGGTATTGCGCTGAAACTGTATGCAGTGCTGAACATAGAATTTTTGCAGGCACAAGTTCCTGCCCCATAGAGCTCATAATTTATTTTTTTTTGCACCTGATATGGTGACTTGCCCAAGGTAACAAGGAGTCGACGCCAGGATATGAACCAGGCTCCCCAGGCTCAGTGTCATTGTTCAGTCAGTGACTTTACTCAGTAAGCCACGCCTTAAGCTAATGAGGAAGCGTTTGCCAATCAAGTACTTTCCTTACCCTTATCCCCACCACAAGTTTACCAGAGAACTAATAAAGTTAGGAGAAGTGGGGAAGAGGGCTCTGGCTATATAAGCACTTGCTGATAAAAGTGACATCACACAAATGAGAGTAGCCAGAGGGAACACCTCCCAAACCTAACTTTAAAAAATAAGATAGATATACTTCTACTGGAGGTGTCAGATACAAAACACCAAAAAGAAAACTAGAAACTAAATATTTGGTATTTACTTTTTTTTGAACCAGTATCTCTCAGATTTTAAGGATGCACAGGGTGGATGTACAGGTCATTGTTTTGTCTCCCCTGGCCAGTAACATGTACAGTTCTTTTTAATAGAAAGACTGGAAAATAACAGTTCACGCAAAATAAAGGAATTTATTTTATTTGTTTAATCCCCTTAGATTCATTGAATTAAATGAGAAACCCAACCTTTATATTGAAAAAATAAACAAAAAGAACAAACATTTAAATGAATTGCTAAATGTATATAAACAAACAGCCGTAACTGTTGAAAGTATACATGTAATTCTTGGAGTCCGGTGTTTAAAGCATATTCATTTTGTTAAACCCATATTTCCTCTTGCAAACTTTATTATAACATTTCCACTCCCAAAACAAAAAAGTTATGTAGGTCTACTCAGTGTTTTTTCCAAGACTACCTATTGTACACATTTATGACCAATTTATCAAAACCTACTTTTCTACATTTTTCCAGTAATAATGACAAGTTTTAAAATACAAGTGTGTATAAATTCTATTCATTGTGACCTTTTAGCTGAAAACCATTTATGGGAATTAGCACAAATAATACTGTATATCTCAACACCTTTTATCTCCCAGCTATAAAAGCTGTCTTGTATTGGAATGGATTTACATCTCCTTCATCCTCTATTAAACCAACTTTGTTTGATAGTCACAAGTGCAATTTTTAGCAGCTCTTAGTTTTCCATAGGGCATTACAAATCCAATCATTTAAAAATTCAGGTGTATGGAATAAAGATACATAAAAAGCACTCACCACAACACCAAACTGCTCTGGTTCAGATAAACAGACATATTCACCTTTGAGTTTGGCCAAGGCATTCAGCTGTGTTTGTTCTGGCATATGCTTTATAAGATTCTATTTGTAAAAAAAAAAAAAAAGTATTATTAGTCTACACAATTTTCTACGTAAACAAATACGTTCATAAGACACGACAAAGAGAATAACTCAAAAAAGCAAGAAGTACTCCTATACAAGCCCTATCAAACACAATTTCATACAGCAAACCGATTAGACAAAACACAGAACACGACCTTACATGTAGGTGCAAGTGACATTGAATTAAAAAAAAAAAGACAAAAATGTGATATACACATTACTCTAACAAGATGTTACATTTCAGCATGTGGGAAGACCTTTTGGTAATAGAATTTTATTGTGAAGTTTGCAACTCCGTTCTAACTGTTCCTGAACTTTGCTATACAACAGATAGAATGTAACAAGGATATTTTATATCCACAAATATATACATTTACAAACCCCCTTGGAGGATTATTGGTACAGAAGATATGGACTCGCAAAGAAAAAGGATGGCAGCCAATCAATAAAAGGAAACACTATACAGTACTTGTATTTTCCCAAGACGCAAGAAAGATGCTGGTCCAAATAACCTGAACCTGCAATCTCCAAAACTCCAGTCAGAGGAGAACTTTGGTTTATGTCAGTATAAAAATATGATACCACATATTAGAATTAAGCATAATAAAATTAAATTGGAAGTTAAAAAAATAAGATATATAGGGGTTAATGTGTCTTACGTGTTTTTATTATTGGCTACAAAAGCAAAACCACAAAAGGCATTTTCCCTGGAAAATACTGATCATTTACTGGTTTGAAAAATGTAATGTATTGTATACTGTTAAACTTTTGTTTCCTAAATCTAAATGTATTCATATTTTTGCATATACAGCTCATTAGTGTTCACTAATTGATAGGGCATTTGGCACTGAACATGAAATTGATAGCTTCTATGCACTGTTGTGTGGGTAACTGGTGCGTCAAAGCATGTGAGTCCCAATGATTTTGTAATGATTCTTCCGTAGGGAACACTCCAATATGATGGTGAGCAATGGAAACATACCCTAATAGGGCAAGGGACTAGTACCTAGTGCTAACCAACACAATGAACAATACAGAGATTGTCCCAACCATAATAACTAGGCATAGTATGTAAAAACAAGCAAAATGAACAGTACAGAGATTGTCCCAACCATAATAACTAGGCATAGTATGTAAAAACACTCACTTATAATTCCAGTGGAGCAGACCCATCAGGTATCTTGAACAGCGTGCAATCCACCGAACAGGGAAGGTAAAGTAGATGAACAAAGGCAGTGCACTGCCAGCAAAAACGGAGGAGGCTAATGGTAGCAAAAAGGACTTGTTTATTAAATAAAAGGATCAAACATGACCCCTGGAGCACCCAGAGAACGCAAACCTACGCGTTTCGGGCCGTGTGCCCTTTATCAAGGTGTGTAAAGAACAATACAAACACACAGGTATAAAAACAGGCGCCGTTCACGCCATGACAGTGATGTCATTGCTCTTTTGACCAATCAGAGCGCTCCCCCTTCGTAACCCAATCCTAATAGGATCAGAAGATCATAGGTAAAAATAAACTTTATTAGTTCTCCAGGAACACTCCGGGGACCACCCTGGGTATAGAAGTGGAGCTTCCGATAGGTCACAGGGAATAAAGTTTTGAACAATAAAACTTTAAATTTAAACAAAAAACACACAAAGAACATAAATAATATTGAAATTAAAATTGACAAAAAAACGTCACCCTATACACTAACCAAATCCCCAAACAAAACTAAATGTGTACTATACTCAAAGAATGTATATATAAAAATATATATCACTGTGTATATATATATATATATATATATATATATATATATATATATATATATATATATATATATATATATATATATACACATATAAATATACATATTAAATAAAGGGGAAAAAGCATATAAAAACAACCCTGCTTGTCGCCACATAATATGCTATTGTGTTAACACATACCAGATAAAATAAATCACCTCAAATACAATAATTAAATATTAATATAATCTAATGAAAAACAGTGAATAAAATGATATAAAGTAAAGATAAAAATAAAAACAGAGCAGCACCACGTTACCCTCCTATAGTAATCCTGTATATACGATGTATTTTCTAGGAGAAAGGTAAAGTGGACAAGACTTCAAAATGTAATTAAAAGACACGTGGAATAATTTTAAAAAAAAAAGGGGGTGTAAGTGTGGAAAGAATAATATCCAGAAAATAATAAATTCATATATATCTATAAAAAATATATTTAACCTTATTTTAAAGTATAAATAATAGAATACGCCCGTATTTTAGGTATTGACATACGTACATAAACACATATTCACACCCACTTAAACCAGCAATTACAAGCAACATCAATCTAATCACCGTACGATCTCATGCCATAAATGAGACATAGGTCGCAGGTGTATTCAAAAGAGTGATTTAACTCCTATAGTTCATATTAGCCAATAATTCTAACGACTATAGAGAGAAGAAAGACCCGATATTAATTATAATGCCTAAATTAATTCAAATAATAAAAAATGAAAAAAGAGAAAAATGGATACAAAAGAGCGATGACGTCACTGTCATGGCGTGAACGGCGCCTGTATTTATACCTGTGTGTTTGTACTGTTCTTTATACACCTTGATAAAGGGTGCACGGCCCAAAACGCGTAGGTGTGCGTTCTCTGGATGCTCCAGGGGTTATGTTTGATCCTTTTATTTAATAAACAAGTTATTTTTGCTACCATTAGCCTCCTCCGTTTTTGCTGGCAGTGCACAGCCTTTGTTCATCTTCTATGCACTGTTGGATGCAAATAGATATTCTCTTTCATGAATGGTATGAGATGGTATTTTGTCATATGCCCAAGTACACTTGCAAAAATAATGTAGACGTCAAATTACAGAAGATAATTTAGAAAAAATAACTGATACTCACCGTAAAAATTAAATTGCATAAAAGGTGATTTGGGATCGAGAGCAAAGTCTCCATCTTTGCTGATGATACTAAATTGTGTAAGGTAATAGAATCAGAACAGGATGTAATTTCTCTTCAGAAGGACTTGGAGAGACTGGAAACGTGGGCAGGTAAATGGCAAATGAGGTTTAATACAGATAAATGTAAGGTTATGCATTTGGGATGCAAGAATAAAAAGGCGACTTACAAATTAAATGGAGATATATTGGGGGAATCCTTGATGGAGAAGGATTTAGGAGTGCTTGTAGACTGCAGGCTTAGCAATAGTGCCCAATGTCATGCAGTAGCTGCAAAGGCAAAAAAGATATTATCTTGTATCCAACAGGCAATGGATGGAAGGGAAGTAAACATAATTATGCCCCTTTACAAAGCATTAGTAAGACCACACCTTGAATATGGAGTACAATTTTGGGCACCAATCCTTAGAAAAGACATTATGGAACGAGAGAGAGTGCAGAGAAGAGCCACCAAATTAATAAAGGGGATGGACATTCTAACTTATGAGGAGAGGCTAGCTAAATTAGATTTATTTACATTAGAAAAGAGGCGTCTAAGAGGGGATATGATAACTATATACAAAAATATTCGGGAACAATACAAGGAGCTTTCAAAAGAACTATTCATCCCACGGGCAGTACTAAGGACTTGGGGCCATCCCTTAAGGTCGGAGGAAAGGAGATGTCACCAGGAACAAAGGAAAGGGTTCTTTACAGTAAGGGCAGTTAAAATGTGGAATTCATTACCCATGGAGACTGTGATGGCAGATACAATAGATTTGTTGAAAAAAAGGTTGGACATCTTTTTAGATGGGAAAGGTATACAGGGATATAACAAATAAGTATACATGGGAAGGATGTTGATCCATGGATTAATCCGATTGCCAATTCTTGGAGTCAGGAATGAATTAATTTTTCTCCTTAATGGGGTTTTTTGTTTGCCTTCCTCTGGATCAATAAGTAAGTATAGATATAGGATAAAGTATCTGTTGTCTAAATTTAGCATGGTTGAACTTGATGGACCTATGTCTTTTTTTCAACCGCATCAACTATGTAACTATGTAAGTGCAGATGGAGTACTAGCCAATCCCTGAAAATCCATGGCAAAAGGGAGAAGGTGAATGAAAAAAAGAAAAATAAAGGCAGATTTGGAAGTGGAAACAAGAAGGGCCTCTTTCCTTAGGGAACACCAACAATCTTTAGCCTACACAACTCTTGGTGAGAAACAAATGGTGTCATACTGTATATCCCACAAAGAGTACATGTATGAATATAAATCCTTGTAGGAACTAACATAGTAGTAAACGTTAGGTGATGAGTAGTAGGTCCTCCAAAAAAAGTGCCTCCAATACAAGTACATTTTTATTCTACAGTATAACATACATTCACAACAGATAGGAAAACCAAGGGCCAACATTTATTCCCCCTGACAGGGCTTTAATATCTCACTAACAGAACACCTTTGTCAGTGAAACTGCATACAAATATCTCTTTATTTTCATGTTTCTTATTTACTTATATATTTGATCACAAGCTGAATAGGATAACAAGTACTTTTAACGGTGTTCTCTCTAAGGCCAAACAACACAACTTCTCACTCTTCAACACTCACAAATCCAATCGACAGTCTTTTCTTTGTAATTGACTCCCTCCACCAACCTTCTCCTCCCATCTCCCATCCTTCCTTCACTTCTACTCAAGCCTTTGCCGACTACTTTAAAGGCAAGGTGAAAGCTACTGTATACACAAGGAGTCCTTCTGTACCCTCCTCCAACTCTTGACTCCATTTCTTCTAATTACAGAGTTGGAAGTTTCTAAGCTGATTTTCTCTTCTCCCACTACCACAGGCCCTCTCGATCCCACCCCCTCACACCTTATCAGAACACTTACTGCTGTCTTAGTTACCTCTCTCACCCACATCTTGAATTCATCCATGTGTTATGGCATTTCCTCCCCTCCTTTATGCATGCAGTGGTCACACCTATTCTCAAAAAATCCCTCTGTGCCTTACCAACTACCGACCTGTATCCCTCCTGCCTTTTGCCTCCAAACTGCTCAACAGTCTTGTGTTCTCTTGTATGATCAGCTTTCATAATTCTCATGCCCTCCTGGACCTTTTACAATCTGGGTTTCGTACTGCTCAATAAAGTATCCAATGATCAACATGAAGCCAAATTACTGTCATTTTCCCCTATTAATCCTGCTCGATCACTCTGCTGCCTTCAAACGGTTGATCACCCTCTCCTTCATATTCTTACGTACCTTGATATCTGCAATAAAGTTATATCCTGGTTCTCATCATAACCTTTCCATCTAACATTTTCTGTCCCTGTTGCTACCATGTCATCAGCTTCTGTTGACCTGCATGTTGGTGTAACTCAGGGCTCTGTTCTGGGACCTCTCCATTTCTCACTCTACACACACTCACTTGGTGACCATGTCAACTCTTTTGGCCTTAGATATCTCTATGCAAATCTATCTATCCAACACTAACCTGACACCTGCAATCAAGTCCCAAGTCTGATTGCCTCCTTGTTATATTCTCATAGATGGCACTCCACTGCCTTTAACTACATACAGTATGGATAAAATTGAACTCCTGCTATTTCCCCCTAAACCTCGCCCAATAAACCCCCATTCATAGCATGGCTTGGAAAAAACTTTTCTCTTCTTCCTCCATTATATTGCTTAGATCCGCTCTTCCCTATGTAACTCTAATGCATGCACTTGTCCTCCCCATCTGGATTATTGTAACATATTGCTAATAGGTCTCCCTGCCTCACAACTTTCTCCTTGGCAATCTATTCAAAATTCTACAGCTAGAATAATTTCACTTTCTCCGAAAACAGTCTCTGCTCATCTTCTCCTTAAAGCCCTCTTCCGGCTTCCCATCAAGTTTTGGATCACCCACAAAGTTCTGCTCCTTGCCTTCAAGGCTCTTGACTCATCGGTTCCTCCCTAGATATCAGCTTTGATCTCTCGCTATGCCCCTGCTCTTCAGGGCAGGGATATCCTTTCCCATTGTCTGCTCTTATAGTATTATAATTCCCTGAACTATATTGTTTCTCTTGTAAAGTGCTATAAAATATATACATACATACAGTATAAGTACTGAGAAAGGTACTTTAATTCAATGTAAAGGTTCTATGTCTCAATTTTTGGATCCTGTTCATTCTTAAAACATACTATACACAGATGTATCAAACTTTAAGATTACCGGCACAAGCTGTGATCACGCGACCTGCAGTGGCCCCGGGGGAGGAGTAACGATGCATAGACCCCAAGTAGCACGCCTGCAGCAGATATGCCACGCTTATAGTATCGGCGACGGCACGCAGCACAAAAACAAAGGCATGAAGTCTGTTGCAAGTGCCCATAGTGGGCACGATGATGGTGCTGCTCAGCGTCATGGTGACCAAAATCGCTTAAGTCACCGGATTTTGTGTTGGTGTGCGGTCGCCGAGTGACGTTGGCGTCATGTGAAGCGGTTCAGTCAATAATGGTGAACCGCTTAGGTGACGTCACGGGCCCTGCCCACTGTCGCCCTCCCGAGGTCTTCAGCACCAAAGTGCAACTAACGCGATAGTGACGTCACGCGTCCGTCACCATAACTATAAGCGTAGCCTTAGAGTCTCCGGCACTGCAGACTTTAATTTTTATGTCTGCAGCTCTGGAGACAGTGACTCTTGCTACATCTGCATGTGCAGGATCAACTGTCTAGACCGAACAGATGAAAACAAGTCAGACAAGCTATTCTTTGAGAACCGGCAAAAATTATATCCTTCCGTTTAACCAACTCTTAGATCAACAGAATTTCCCTTACAACCTTAATGAGTTGTTCCACAAGGTTCACATGGAAAGCGTAGACTTCTTCAATTACTGTATGAGCTCTCCATGTGACGACATCCAAAATAAAAAAAATAATCTTAATCCAATTCATAAAAGGATGATTCTACTGATCTATTTAGACTCCACTGAAATCTGGTACTGTTTGTTAATTCTTCAATGAGAGCATAATGCTTCAAAACTCTGGGGGAGAGTCCTTCCTCCATGACAACAATTCTGATGTGTGTTAGGAGGGCTCTCTTTCTGCTTTTCTAAAACACTTTGCAGAATGTCTTGTTTTCTAAGGTAGGTTTGTCAAAGAAAGAGCAATACTTGGTCTCAACATCTTTGATCCTGTAATGCAGGCTCTGTGCAAACTTCAATAGTTACGTATTTTGAACCCCCCCAGTAAAACATCATCCAATGCGGTCTCATAAAAGGGGTAAATTAAATTCCTTCCTGGCTCCAAATATGGTCAAACAGATTTCTCCCTGGGTCCACATCCTTCCTATGTTTACTTTTTTGGTATATCCCCTGTACATTTTTCCTTTCTAAAAAGACATCCAACTTTTTTTTGAAGACACAGTATTTATTGCATCTGCCATCACAGACTCCATGGGTAATTAATTCCACTGCCCTTACTGTAAAGAATCCTTTCCTTTGTTGCTGGTGAAATATCCTTTCCTCGAAACTTAAGGGATGATGCTGTGTAGTTTGTACTGTTCTTGGTATATGGTATATACTCCGTAAACAAGAGCAAAAGTGTGCAGCGCACAGCAATAAGTAGAAAGAGCAGGTCTGGCAAACGAATCCTTTATTGACAAGCCATAAAATAGAGGGCTGCAACCCTTCTACGCGTTTCGTGCTAGTTCACTTTATCAAGAAGTGCCATACACGGTGTAACAAACATTTTAAATACAGCTGACTGCCGTTTTTCGCGCCAAACAGTGACGTCACAAAACTTTACTAGCCAATGAAAATCGCGCCTGTCGCGCATGCGTCCCGCGGCTAAGCGCTGAAGGACTCCCTGCCCATACCAGCTGTCTCACAGTCTCGGGGAGACACGCCCCGCTTAGGAGCTCACCCGATGTAAAGACACACCCCTGGCAGTGGCAAAAGAAACTCCTCAGTCTCGCCGTCTGGTGCATGCGCAGACGAGCAGCTAAGCAAATAAATACTGAGTTCCCCCGTTCTGGCTAAAGAAGAAGTGAATATATACCACCATAACAATTATAGCTCCATTCATGACGCTATTGCACGCCAACACACCAGATGACAAAGCAAATCGTGGAGGTAGTGCTACCGGAGTCACTTCACAGTTGCTATAAAATGTTATGCTTTATAAATAGATGCTTTATATAATTGTCATGACCTCCATCTCAACAAGGGGGCGCACATTTGTTTTTATACGGGTATAAGAATATACTTTATACTTTTTTAATTGCTTTTCTAGCTTTTTGTAATTAATAAATTGTTTAATGTGTGTAGTTGTAAAGATATTGTGTTACTGACTGCCTAATGTGATTTCCCCGTTTTGGTGTGTGTATATATATCTTTCTATGTATTTATTTGCAAGAGTGAACAGAGAAGTTCAAAGATACCCCTATAAATGCACTCTAAACTGTATGTTTATGTTTCTAGGGTAATAAGGTAATAGGTCCCCTATACCAGAAACTAAAATGAAAACGGCGCAAAAAACAAAAAAGTTTTAATACATCATTAAATTAAACTATTACACTCAAATAGATAAAATATGGGTATAAACTGAACCCCTAGAAGGAGCGATAAGAGTCTATATGGAGGTGCTTTAGGTACTAGTATACTCTTATTGTTATAGAGTGCACCCCATGGATTCCTGCGTGTGTTTAGAACATATAATGCCACTGAATCTAGATACTAGCGAGTTATATCTGACAAAATGACAGCATAAATTGTAGCAACCAGGTCCAACATATGGTAGTGACAATATCAATACAAATAACACAGTCCCAGGAGTTTATTTACTTATATAAGCATAGACCTGTTTTTACCTGGATACTACTGTATATAAAGAGTGATGATTACAATAACCTGAGGTAAAATGGTTTACCATTAAACTATTCAGTTCAACCCGGCAAATACCAATTTGTCAGATATAACTCGCTAGTATCTAGATTCAGTGGCATTATATGTTCTAAACACACGCAGGAATCCATGGGGTGCACTCTATAACAATAAGAGTATACTAGTACCTAAAGCACCTCCATATAGACTCTTATCGCTCCTTCTAGGGGTTCAGTTTATACCCATATTTTATCTATTTGAGTGTAATAGTTTAATTTAATGATGTATTAAAACTTTTTTGTTTTTTGCGCCGTTTTCGTTTTTAGTTTCTGGTATAGGGGACCTATTACCTTATTACCCTAGAAACATATACATACAGTTTAGAGTGCATTTATAGGGGTATCTTTGAACTTCTCTGTTCACTCTTGCCAATATTGTACCCTACCCCTTTGCACCTACTATTTTAAAGACTATTGGTTAAATAGGTGAGCAGTTCTTTACAACCCTTTGTGTGTATAGATAAGAGATAGCTAATATCTCATTCCAATTGGAACTGGCTCCCACTCTCCTGAGTACAATTTATACTATTATAGCATTCTACCTCAGGTTGCACAATTAATATGACGGTTTTCCTAGATAACGCACAGGACTTTGAGGTTTGGACTACAGAGGCTCTAAATGTTTTTTCCTCCAATCCAATCCCTAACACAGATCAGACTACACCGAACATTAAAACATACTTTTATGATCTAGAACGCACGCACACATCCCAGGCTAAAATCTGGTGGGAGGTGACTAGTCTTGATAACTATCTCAAGAGCAATCTTGTCCCTAGAGGTCTTAGGGCTAGACTACCACCATCCCACCAGATAACAGACGAAAGTTTCTTAGCGGATTGGGACAGAATATTGTTGGAATGTTCAGCAAAGCTAATGACTCTGCTTATGGAATTTGAAGCGAAAAAGTTCGAAAAAATAAAAACAGAGATCAAGGTACAACTAGAGGAACTCCCAACTTGGCGGGGTGACCCTGAATTCGCACAGTTAGAAATCAAGCTCAAAAACACTATAGACAAACTAACAAAAGACATCAAGGAGAGGAAACAGAGAAAATACAACAGGGACAAAATAGATTTTGAAACTGGAAAGATTTTTACTTTCAAATCCAGACGACCTATGAGGCGTAATTATACACATACACAGGAAACATCTACAGACTGTGAAGCATCTGAAAGTGAGACTGAGCCTCCTCAAAGTGACATTAACCCTGATATCCCTAGTGCGAGTACAGGTCTCCCATTTCCCCTACCCCAAAGAACCACTACTTTTTTAGGGGAGACGAGCCATTTAGGCCCCGCCCCAAGAGGAAAACAAGGAGGGGGAAGGGCCGACTACCTCAGGGACAGGGAAAGATGGGCCTATCGGGAACAAAACCAGACAAGGGGGAGATCCAGAAAAAAACGGAGATACAGGTGATCAATCTCTCATCTAAGGTTCTAAATGCAAATCACATAAGTCTACTGTCCAAAGGTTTATCATACTGCCCTACTAACCAAATTGACATTTTTGACACAATTAAGGATTTAAATCTATTTTGCCGTAAGTTGAACTTACATAAGTTTTTAAAAAAACGCAGACTATGGCTAAATAGAAACACGCCAATGGAGCACATGAGCACACAGGATTGTACGAATATAGAGAATATGGAAGGTCTTTTAGAAGAAAGCAATAGACCCCAAGGTGAAGGTCCTTTCACCAAACTTAAAAACAAATCCCTATTCGTACCACCCCCAGGCACATGTGCGAACGTAGACGTGTTTTGTCAACTTGTTACGAAAGAGCTAGAGTCAATTAAGATAAGGAAGGGAAAACAAAATCTAACCTTTAATGAACGACAGGCTCTCCAAGACTTAGAAATTGATTCCTCAATAGTCCTGAAACCCTCGGACAAGGGAGGCAATGTTGTACTATTAAACAAAATTGACTATGAAAGTGAATGCAAACGTATTCTATCTGACCGTAATTGTTACAAGGTATTAAAAAGCAACCCTACGATTGCGTTAATGAAAGAATTTACAAACATACTCACAGAAGCCCTTACGAGCAAACTAATCTCCAAGCAAGAGTATGATTTCATGCTAGTCAAAAAAACGCAGGTAGCCACTTTCTATAGTCTTCCAAAGATACACAAAGGCAAGCTTCCCCCCCCAGGAAGACCCATTGTCTCAGGGATTGATAATATCACGTCCCATGTTAGTGTGTACCTGGACACCTTTCTACGCCCGTATGTCACATGCCTTCCCTCACATGTAAAGGATACCAAAGATGTCCTCCTCAGAATAGAAAATGTAATACTAGAACCACATACTCTTCTAGTAGGACTAGACG
Source organism: Ascaphus truei (assembly GCF_040206685.1). NCBI lineage: Eukaryota > Metazoa > Chordata > Amphibia > Anura > Ascaphidae > Ascaphus > Ascaphus truei. Next base: position 302,482,952 of record NC_134485.1, on the reverse strand, counting down.
TAGAGTCCCTATACTCTAGCATCCCCCACGAATTTGGGATCTCTGCGGTAGAGCATTTCTTGCGAGCAAGAGGGCAAGATGACATTCCACACAATACTCTGGTACTTACCCTACTCAGATATACTCTGACCCATAATTTCTTCCTATTTGACCATCTTTTATACCACCAGGTACAGGGAACGGCTATGGGTACGACCTGTGCACCCACATATGCCAACCTGTACCTGGGGTGGTGGGAAGAGACTACTGTGTTCCTCAAGGAATTCGAGAGATACACACAACACGTTGAATTATGGGTCAGATATATCGATGACATTCTTCTCTTTTGGAATGGCACTAAGGCACTATTGGTAGAATTCATTGCACACCTCAACAATAATGCCTTCAACCTCAAACTCACCTACCAAACCAGCACGAAACAACTAGACTTTCTGGACATTACTATCCTCAAGACAGACACTGGTAATCTAGAGACCAATATCTTTAGGAAACCCACGTCCACCAACACATTGTTAATGGCTACAAGCCATCAACTAAAACATACTGTAGATAACATCCCTGTTGGTCAGTTCTTGCGTTTGAGACGTAATTGCTCTTCCCTGGAGGAATTCAAACTGCAATCAAAAGATATGACACTGAGATTCAGAGAAAGAGGCTACTCCAACAAGGTCATTAAAAAAGCCTACTATAGGGCATTAACGTCAGTTAGAACTGAACTCCTCGTACACAAAAAAGAGCCACAAGAGGATAATACCATACGTTTTATTGGTAAATACAGCAGCCAATGGCAGGAAGTGAGAAACATCTTTAATCAGTTCTGGCATATTCTTCTGGAAGATGTAGATCTCAAGAAAATACTTCCAGATATGCCAAGTATGAGCTGTAGACGTAGCAGAAACGTTAAGGACCGACTCGTACGCAGTCACTTCCAAATGATACCTAAAAGAACATGGTTGGGAGATAAACCAAAGGGCTTCTTTAAATGTACGAGATGTAAGGCCTGTCCACACATGCAGAACATCAAATCATACAAGAACATCAACTGTACAACAACCTACAAAATAAATGACTTCATTAACTGTGAAACCAGCGGTGTCATATATTTAATGACATGTATATGTGGAATGAGGTATGTGGGAAAAACCCACAGACCGTTCAAAGTACGTGTATTAGAACATCTGGGCAACGTAAGAAACCTTACGGATACACCCATTGCCAGACATGTTGCAGAGCACCATCAGGGCAACCCAAAAGTCATGACTTTTTCGGCAATTGAATATGTACCTCCAAATCCTAGAGGGGGCGACTGGGACAAAATCCTACTCCAACATGAGTGTCGGTGGATTTATCTCCTTCAGACACAGGCACCCTCGGGACTAAACGAGGGATTTATGTACTCTGCATTCCTACGCTAATATGTACTAACAAACAGAGAGTAACATCTATATACACCCTTGCTGTCAGTTACCTATTATATCTTCAGCTGAGCTAAGATACATCAATCTGGGATACAGGTATATAGTTTGTAATTGAAGTCAAGATCCGTATTGACCTTAGGGGCGGATCACCTTAAATGGGCGACACACTCCTACACCAAACACGTATAATGCTACCATAGGACCTCTTCACCTACTCTGTAGTTATATCCATTCTGAGTCGTTAAACAACATTAATTGTATACCATGATCCGTATTGACCTTAGGGGCGGATTACTATATACTGATATGACACTCCTACATAATGACTTGGGTGATCCACCATCCACGATTTAGGTGTATTCATATATACTGTGCAACTACTGAATAATGCTCTGTGAAGTAGAATGACAACAGAATTATCAAGTCCTGAACTATCAGTTCATAGACATCAACCCGGTCTGACAGGGTTAATCTTGCTACGGATATCACTGGGTTAATACTATCAGTATAACCAGGGACCAATAGGAATCCAGGTCCCCTTACAAATACCAGAGACTCACTCGGAAGGGCAGACTCCTCCCCCTGATGAAGCGCGTCACACGCGCGAAACATGTGTCGGTTGTTGCTGACGTCACGACGGTGACGTCACTGTAGGAGCGTCTGCGAGAACTCTATCAGCCATGTGAACGGGTCGTATGCTTTTTCTACTCCTGGTTAAGGCTCGCTGAAGCCTCTTCTGTATCCCCTTCCCCTGCTCCACTGGAGAGTTAGTGGATCTGGCATTTCGCCAACCACGAATGTGTCTGCGGCTAACACAGCAGCCGCCTGTGTATACGGAGCTGTATGTTTGCATAAGAAGGAGCGCTATTAGTTGTTATTACGCAGTGAGGGTCTGAAACAATTCAGTCATATGTATGGTTACACTGTTTGCAGCACACAAATCTATAGTGTGCGCTGTGTATGGCAACAAGCGCTGGCACCTGCTACTATTTAGCAATATACTTATATCGCCTGTGTATACGGAGCTGTACGCTTGCATAAGGGGGAGCGCAATTAGTTGTAATTACACAGAGAGTGTCAGAGATAATTCAGTCATATGTATATTTATACTGTTTGCAACACACGTATCTGTAGTGTGCGCTGTGTATGGCAACAAGCGCTGGTACCTGCCACTACCCAGTTATATACTATTATCACCTGTGTATACGGAGTTGTATGCTTGCATAAGGGGGAGCGCAATTAGTTGTTATTACACAGCAAGTGTCTGAGACTGTTCAGTCATATGTATGGTTATACTGTTTGTAGCACACGAATCTATAGTGTGCCCTGTGTATAGCAACAAGCGCTAGTATCTGATACTGTTACAACTACCCTTTCAACAGCATACATTGTAGCAACCAGGTCCAACATATGGTAGTGACAATATCAATACAAATAACACAGTCCCAGGAGTTTATTTACTTATATAAGCATAGACCTGTTTTTACCTGGATACTATATAAAGAGTGATGATTACAATAACCTGAGGTAAAATGGTTTACCATTGAACTATTCAGTTCAACCCGGCAAATACCAATTTGTCAGATATAACTCGCTAGTATCTAGATTCAGTGGCATTACTGTATATGTTCTAAACACACGCAGGAATCCATGGGGTGCACTCTATAACAATAAGAGTATACTAGTACCTAAAGCACCTCCATATAGACTCTTATCGCTCCTTCTAGGGGTTCAGTTTATACCCATATTTTATCTATTTGAGTGTAATAGTTTAATTTAATGATGTATTAAAACTTTTTTGTTTTTTGCTCCGTTTTCGTTTTTAGTTTCTGGTATAGGGGACCTATTACCTTATTACCCTAGAAACATATACATACAGTTTAGAGTGCATTTATAGGGGTATCTTTGAACTTCTCTGTTCACTCTTGCCAATATTGTACCCTACCCCTTTGCACCTACTATTTTAAGGACTATTGGTTAAATAGGTGAGCCGTTCTTTACAACCCTTTGTGTATGTATTTATTTACCTTTTATTTTTATTTCAATTCCTTATCATTTTATAGCAACTGTGAAGTGACTCTGGTAGCACTACCTCCACGATTTGCTTTGTCATCTGGTGGGTTGGCGTGCAATATCGTCATGAATGGAGCTATAATTGTTATGGTGGTATATATTCACTTCTTCTTTAGCCAGAACGGGGGAACTTAGTATTTATTTGCTTAGCTGCTCGTCTGCGCCAGACGGCGAGACTGGGGAGTTTCTTTTGCCACTGCCAGGGGTGTGTCTTTACATCGGGTGAGCTCCCAAGCGGGGCGTCTCCCCGAGACTGTGAGACAGCTGGTATGGGCAGGGAGTCCTTCAGTGCTTAGCCGCGGGACGCATGCGCGACAGGCGCGATTTTCATTGGCTAGTGACGTCACTGTTTGGCGCGAAAAACGGCAGTCAGCTGTATTTAAAATGTTTGTTACACCGTGTATGGCACTTCTTGATAAAGTGCACTAGCACGAAACGCATAGAAGGGTTGCAGCCCTCTATTTTATGGCTTGTCAATAAAGGATTTGTTTGCCAGACCTGCTCTTTCTTCTTATTGCTGTGCGCTGCACACTTTTGCTCTTGGACTCTTCATCCTGCTACAGCTGCACGGTCTGGAAGGGAGGCTCTGGGAGATCTGAGTATTGTGAGTACATGACCTAGGGCTAAACCAATGAGGAAGGGAAGGGTGTCCTTGGGCAACCTACCCCAACCTTCAGGGTATCCTTAGTGCACCCCTAAAGGTTTAGTACTGTTATTATGTAATAATTATTACCTAGTTTATGCTCCCTTCCACTACAAACACACGGACCAAAGCACTTATGAGCACCATTATATCACCAAACTACTCCGTAAACACATTGCTTCATCTTTTATAAGGTAAGGAGCGATGCGTTGTGGAGGTAAGCAGCAGGATGTTCAATACGTCTCTAGTGATTACGCGCAATTGATCTCGATTTAGGGTGGCTTTTTGGGTTTCAGCTACTGTGAAGCTGAGCGGTTTGAGATCTTGCGCTACATGGTTCGATCACGTTTTCTTTGGAGCATTTCGGTCCAATTTCCACTATGTTAGTCTGGTGATGTCCATATGGCAGACGTGGCCAAACCACCTAAGTCTTTGTAGCTTAATGTACTGGGCGACTGTGGATTGGTTTTGACAGGCTAACAGTATATATTCATTTTTCCATTGGTATCGTAGCATAATATGGAGTATCTTACGTAGATATCTGAGTTGGATTCGTTCGAGTAGGTTTATATCACTTTTGAGTAGTGTCCATGTTTCTGAGACATACAGTAAAATATTGCGTATTGACTGTGGATTGGTTTTGACAGGCTAACAGTATATATTCATTTTTCCATTGGTATCGTAGCATAATATGGAGTATCTTACGTAGATATCTTAGTTGGATTCGTTCAAGTAGGTTCATATCGCTTTTGAGTAGTGTCCATGTTTCTGAGACATACAGTAAAATATTGCGTATTGAGGCGTTAAAAATTTGCATTTTTGTTACATTTGTCACGTCCTGTTGGTTCCACAAACATTTATTTAACAAGGCGAACTGTGCAGTGGCGCTACCGATGCAGCATTTTAGGTCATTCGAAGATGCTATGCTTTGGCCATCAATAATAGACCCTAGGTATTTGAATGAGTCCATTCACTCGATTGGGTTGCCATCCAGTTGAAGTTGAATCTGTTGGGTTCTGGTAAATATGTATTTCGTCTTTTACGTATTTATGGATAATCAGAGCTTCTTTGCATTGGCTTGCTGCCCTTGGGATGAATAGTTCTTTTAAAAGTTCCTTGTATTGTCCCCGGATATATATTTATATATAGTTATTGTGTCCGATCTTAGACGCCTCTTTTCTAATGTTAACAAATTTACATTAGCTAGCCTTTCCTCATAAGTCAGATTTTCCATCCCCTTTATTAATTTGGTGGCTCTTCTCTTAATATGTAGTAGTTTTGGGCACCACTCCATAAGAAGTGCAAAGTGTGGTCTTACAAATGCTTTATAGGGGGGTATAATTATGCTTACTTCCCTTCCATCCATTCCTTGTTTAATAGAGATGGTGGGAGTAATTAACCCCCTAGTGATGCTTCCCTGAGTAAAGTCCAAATAGTATATACTTGAAACTCAGTCTCTGTATATGATAAATTCCTACAACAGCATAATCAAATTTGGAAGAGATTTCCCATGGTGTCAGTAATATATACTGGAAGCACTATTAAATATTTAAGAGTCTTAATAGACTTGCACGTTTCTAGCAGGTTAACTAGGCCTATCCTTAAGGCAAATAATGTTAACTCTGCATAATCAGTGCATGATGATGAATATCTTGTGATGGTGTGAGTAACATTTAAAAAAAGATGTACTCACTCCTGTCTGTGGATCCTCGTTATTCTGCCCGCGTGCTCCTGCCGAAATTGAGTCAATGTAACAAAAAAGTTGTGAGGCGGCACAACTGCTTCCCTTTGAAGCAGTTGCTCCGCCTAACAACTTTTTTCATTACATTCATTGTTTAATGCAAGATAAGATCTTGTTTGACTTTGGGCACTATTGCTAATTCTGCTGTCTACAATAACTCCTAAATCCTTCTCCATCAAGGATTCTCCTAATTTATCCCCATTTAATTTGTAAGTGCCTGTTTATTCTTGTTTCCCAAATCCATAACCTTAAATTTATGAGTATTAAACATCATCTGCCATTTTCCTGCCCAAGTTTCCAGTCTATCCAAGTCCTGCAGAGAAATTACATCCTGCTCTAATTTTACTACCTTACACAATTTAGATTCATCAGGAAAGATGGAGACTTTGCTCTCTATGCCAGCCTCAAGGTCGTTAATAAACCAGTTTAAAAGCAGGGGTCCCAGTACCGATCCTTGAGGTATTCCACTTACAAGTTTAGCCCAACCTCAAAAGGCTCCATTTACGACAGCTCTCTGATGTCTATCCTTCAACCAGTTTTCAATCCTACTGCCAACATTTTTAACGAGTCCAATTTCCTTGACTTGCATGACTCTAAAGTGCGCTCATCCGTTTGTGTATGTGAAGTACTGAACATGTACGTTTTATACTGTATGCTTCAAAGTAAGTATTTTCTAAAATAAAGATTAAATAAAATAAAAACGACCTCACTACATAAGACCTGGAGGCTTACCTATGAGTTTTAATAAGCAACTCTGTAGCTGAGGAACCTACCAGTCCTGGGCAGCAGTTTGAGAATGAGATCAAGGATGCAACATACAGGCAATAGTTAAATTCAGCAGCACAGGGAAGGCAGCAGCGTATATTCCAACGTAGGTGTGTTAAATACTTCTTCGTTCCATAACCATTAGTCGCTGCTTGTGTCATCACAGAAATGATCGGCAGTATAGGCAGAGTGGCTTGGAAGACAAATAATGCTGATAAGATAGGATTGCCACCGCCTGGACAAACATTCGCTGCGTGGCCCAGTCGCAAGGGATCCACTGACCAGCACATTATGCAGGGGCTTCAGGACAAAAGACGTGCCAACTCTGTAATCCGTCCAGTAAGTCTCCTCAGCAAAAAAACATAATTCGAACCTCATAGTGCGGACTGAAAAAAAAAAGACTACCTGTGAAGAGGAAGTGTTGCTAGTGAAAGAAAAAGATCTGATAGAGGTCCCCCTAATTTTATCTCAGCTGGAGGGCGACGCTAAGCCATTGGCTCCTAATGCTAGGTGGACGTAAAAAAATAATCATCAATCAATGAACTTCAATGAAATGCTTCATGTATGAATAGTTAAAGGCTGGTTAGCACTAAAAGGAAAGGGTTGAATGTGGTAACTATTCAGAAAAAAACAACTTTATTTTAATGTGGGAATACAATTTAAACGGACTAGCAACTTTATAAAAAATATCGATAAACTACAGTGACTTATCACATTAGTGATAAGCTATAAAGCTATATCTATAGTAGCAGGGAAAATGTGTTCTGAAATGGCAGGTAGAATACATGTTAATGAATAGCAAAGCAAATGATTTACAGATCTATAAACACATTATTCCGTTGGAAATGGATATCGTACACAATTGTGTTACATGAAACTACATACAGTATATTACTGTACTATATTGGCTGTGTTCCAAAAAGAGTAGTCAGCACATTTATCTTTTTATTATTTAAATACAGTAAATTGAAATGTCAAAAACACTTAAGACTTGTCTACAAATAAAATTGCATTGATTTTCTGTTTGAATAAAATCCTATGGATGTAAAAAACAAAAAAGTATCTCCAGGGAAACATTTACAGATAAGCCACTGTTGAAGAATACTGGAGGTGGGGTCAAAAGTGAAGTCAGGTCTAATTGAATAGAAAAATGTATTTCCCTCTAGTTGTTGACCAGCACAACAATGATTTGACAGCTTTAGGCTGTGCAGGTGCAGATTATTTAGTATCTAAGACATATGAATATCACACAACAGTCTTAGAATCTAAGGCTGTCTCACACTTTAATCTGGTCTGTAACTGTTTCATACGCTCATAATATATATTTTCTTTAACTGTGCATGCAATGTCTTGTATATAATGTATACCTTGTTCATTTATGTAACTGTATTTGTAACCATGTATTATTTTGTTTTACTCTGTGCCCAGGACATACTTGAAAACGAGAGGTAACTCTCAATGTATTACTTCCTGGTAAAATATTTTATAAATAAATAAATAAATAAATAAATAGAACTAAATCTATTCCTTCTTAAATACAAAATCTAAACCAGAGGTGTGTTTTTTTTTTTTTTAAGCTTTTCCTACAAAGGTCAATAGTTTCACATGCAGGCATTAGAGTAAAAACAACCGATTCCATGGTCAATGTGTCTATTATGCTGGTGTTTTATTTTTAGATGTTACAGTACATTAGATAATACAAACTTTCAATTCACTAAGGCTCCCTAACTCCTATACAGACTATGCAATTCTGTTTGATCAGACAAAAGAAAAACCTACCTAGATCTTAAATTTGTGAAAATTGTAATTACTGTATATATTCAATTGTATTTATGTAATTGCATAAATTGTGAATCAAGCGTTTTTTTTTCCCTATGACGTTCTCAGGTGTATCCACAATTACACATGACATACCTCTGAACTTATTCTGTTTTATTTGTAAAGAAGAGCAAAAAGTTACTATTGTTAAAGAGTTGCATCTTTCACAACATTTATGCTAAAATTAGTTGGTCCAGAGTAATGCAGTAATTTGAGCTAGAAGTAAAAATGTGTGAAAATCAGAAAATGCTAGTCTAACCCAAACTCGTATGCAGACACTATATGTTAAAGATAGAAAATGATCTTTTTGCACAAGTCACAAGTTAAAATACTTTTAGAAGTCTGGGAGAGAAGTAAAGTTGAGCAGAGTTTTGAGTGCCTAAAGTGGGAATAAATGGTTTCTTAGGCCTGGGACCCGCTGCGCCCGGCGGCGCGGACGGCCACACGCGAGATTCCCACCAGCAGGGGAATCCTGTGGAGCCGGTCCCGGTCCCCCCTGGCTGCACAGCTCACTACACGCTGTGACGCGTCAGCACCTACGAGATACAAGAGAATGGTAATCCCTAGCGTTGACGCGTCACGTGGTGTGGCTGTGAGCCAACCAGGAGGGGAGGCTTCGGGAGGAGGAGAGGCTTCGGGGAGCGGGGAGGAGTGTGGGGGGAAAGCAGCGTGAGTGCCTGTCTGTGTGTATGTGTGTGCCTGAGTGCGTGAGTGCCTGCCTCTGTGTGTGTGTATGTGTATGAGTACCTGCCTGCGTGCGTGTGTGTGCGTGAGTGCCTGCCTCTGTCTGTGTGTGTGTGTCTGCGTGTGTGTATGAGTGCCAGCCCGAGCCCGTGGAGGGAGGGAGGGGGGGGGAGAGTAGCGGGTCCCTCGGCTCAAGCCACGCGCCCCCTACCGCTCAAATCTCCCACTCCCGCCCACCTCCCGCTCCCTACAGACCGCATATCGCGGTCTGTGTCTGTCAGCGCCCCGCCTGTCTGCAGTGCGGGAGCGCTGACGGAGGGAGCGGGGCCTTAGCCTTAAGCATTTCATTCAGCTTTTGGTCTCATTCTAAATTGTTTTTGATTTGGTCCTATTAGGGACATTATAACAGAGCTGAAGGAGCACTACCTGTAGTTAAAACGCTGCCTGTGAAGCAGTTGAAAATGGTTACAATTCTAAAGTCATCTCTCCACATGAGTCAATGACTGTCCCATATTTTCAGCTGAATTGGCCAAAATAGCACCACTTCTTAAATATGACCATTTATTTATTTGTACTTCAAGCAGTAAAATCAGATTGTAAGCTCTTTAAGGCAGAGACTCACTGTGCCTGTAAAAGTCTATGTACAGTACTGTATACCTATACGTTATCATCTCTCCCTTCTGGCATGTATTGTATTAAATATAATAAAAAATACAAACACATTGATGCTTCAGACAGGTGCACAACAAACCTGCCCTTTCCCATAGTCACTTGGTATACAATGTTTGCACTACAGCCAAGGATTCTTTGTAATGATATGCAAATAAGCACTTTTTATTTATTTTTAACATAGACCCCTATAAATGTATGCCTGCAGTTTATAGGGGTATATGTTAAAATGAAAAAGCAAAAAGTGACACATTACGGGCTTATTTGCATGTCATTACCCAGCATTCTTGGCTGCAGTGCAAATATTGTATGTTGAGTGTCTATGGAGAAAGGAAGGTTTGTGGACCTTTGTGAGACATGTGAATGTGTTCATAAGTTGTTTTTGTTTTTTTGAATCTTTGCTGTATGCTACCTTTTCACTCACCATAACTTAGTTTGTGTACCCATTAAACATAATATAATGGTTGACCCTCCATAACTCACATAATCCTGTGCGTCATTTAAACCAAACTACACTGCACTTATTTTACTCTTTAAAGAGGAATGCAAGGATTATAATTATATTAATAAAGATAATTAATTCACATTTAAAACAAATGGTGTTTAATAAGTTGTGCATGCACTAATCAGCAAAACTGCCATGCAAAGTGAAGCAATGCCCAATACTCATTGTGGGCTTTTCCTGCAGCAGTCGCGGCGTATTGGATCAGCTGGAAGGAGGTGGGTGAGTGGGGGTTTGAACACAATTTAAGGGTTCCGTCATTCATTATGTATCCCTGATGGAGGTGCTTGGCACCAAAACGTTGGATCTTTAGATCAGTCATTAAATGCCTCTTTTACATTAATTTGATTGCATCGTGTTTTGGTGTGCACAGCCCCCTCCATTGTTGCCTTGACTAGGGTTTTGCCTGTAGCACCCATAGATTTAAAATTTGTAATAACTGTTGTCCCGATTTCATTTCGGGCATCCAAAGTTGCTTTGGTCCTGATTCCCTCCTTTTTAGCTGGATTTTATTTTAAAACATGCAGATGCTAATGATTATATATATTTCTATTCGTTTTTAATTATTAAGGAGAGAGAAGAGAAAAAAGAGAGAAGAAGAGAGAAGAGAGAGAAGAGAGAGAGATATCTGTACCGTGTTAGCCGAGCGTAATAATCAAAAACGAATAGACGATACCGTTCTGTGGCTAACTAAATGCTTTTATTTGTGCAAGCTTTCGAGATACACATCACTTCTTCCGGCACCGGGGGAGGGTTAGGCATTACGATACATTCCAGGATGCACTGTTTTTAAGTAAAAACCTCTCTTGCTTTATCCATTGGAACACCACCGGAAGAAGAGATCAGTGTATCTCGAAAGCTCGCACAAATAAAAGGATTTCGTTAGCCGCAGAATGGTATAGTCTATTCGTCTTTGATTGTTACATACATATATATATATATATATATATATATATATATATATATATATATATATATATATATACATATAACCTTGGCTGTGTTTAAAGCTGTGACCATGCAGCAAACTTAAGCCTATAGGAAACCATGTTAAAAATGGTTTTGAAGCAAAAGGTGACACTGTGTGCACATTTGCATGTAATTTCCCAGAATCCCTTGCTGCAGTGGAAGTGCTGTGTGCTGGGTGATAATGGTGAAAGGCGGGGTTGCAGACCTGTCTAAGACATGCAAATGAGCATACAGGAATATTTCCATTTGAGATATATATATATATATATATATATATATATATATATATATATATATATTTATTAGAATAAAGATGTATTCTTCGGTTAAGTGTTTTACAACATATCAGCATTTGAGCAAGATGATAAAAAAAAAAAAAAAGGCTGAAAATGCCTTCATGTCATCACAAGTACCAATGTGCCTGTCTTACCAGAAAGAAATGTTAAAGACTGTTCTTTTATCTGTCTGAGATCACTTGGCTTTCTGGCCTTTCCCGTGAATTGTCCACTCAGATCTGAGACACCAAGGGCTTTTATTTCAGTCTCACCTGCATTCTTTTTGTTTTTCTACACTTTTGTCATATACAGGTAGGTTACCTTGTCAAACCATATGAAAATATGGCCTATCACAACAAAATGTGACAAAACTGTGATAAACTGTGATATCTGTAACATAGTAGCCTATTAATTACTTTACCTGAACCATGGATTCTGACAAATGTGTTTCATCAATCTCCAGTATAATTTTTTTTATTTCTTCATAAGGCAACCGGTATGAACCCAAGAAGATAGCTGAAAATAAATACATGTAAAGAGAAATAATCAAATGTGTACCAAAGATTGGTTTTCAATGCAAAGAGTATAGACCACAAGTGTGCCTTGATATGGTGCAGTACTGCAATAATTTTAAAAAATGGTTTTCGCCAACCAAAGAGTAGCTACTGTATAGCCTGAAAAGTGGAAAGAAAAAGATTTAGGAAACAGTGTGTCATGGTGGTTTGTATTGTGGAGAGAGGGAGAAGAGTAGGAAGGGGGAGAGAAGGAGAAATAAAGGGACACTTGGTTTGTCACTTCTTGACAGTGTAATATTCCAGTGGGAAACCCAGAGGGAATGTCGACTTTCAGAAAGAAATATTAAGCTAGAGTTGATTGGCTTGATATTAAGTCTACACTGCATGACAAAGAAAATACAGGGAAACTCAAATTGCTGACATGAGCAGTTCAAGAGGTATTACCATTGCTCTTTCGACCAATATGTCTATCATGGCTCGGGGGAATTTTAAATTTTGTGGAGCTTGCTGACCTAATGCCCCATACACTTTCTGATGGTCTCCCTTATCCAAAGAGCAATCAAGAATGCTGATGGTGCCATTACCCTTATAGCACTATGAAATAGGATCAGAAGTCTTTCTGACCTTCTAAACTCTCTAGATTTTTAAACAGCCAAAGGTCTTTCAGCTTACCTTCTTATTCTTACAAACTAAACTAGAAAAAAATGAATTGAAAATTAATTCCTCCACTGAAATTAAGAAAAAATGTCAAGAAAGATATACAGGGCTTATACATGTCTTGGGTTAAACTATGGAGAGGTACAACTAAATAGGGTACTCTGAAAAAATAGCCCTTCCAGCTGCTCATTTGTGTAGCTGATTTTAATCATAATAGAAGTTTGCGAAAAGACAATAAATTAGTCTATATTGTTGTCTTAAGGATAATGTGCAGAAAAACAAAAGCAGCACCGAAAATGGTACATATCCCCCTGCTGTGTGAATACAAGTAGTTTAAGGATAGGCTATACCACTTTAAAAATGTAAGTATAAGAAATGAAAAGAGTGTCTGTGGTGAAGGTTACAGGTCCATGAAAAGAATTGCGTTATAGGTGCACATCTGTGTAAATTAGAACATAACTTTTAATGAATATTATTAAAATAAAGATGACAATGAAAAAATAAACTGGTGCAGTGCAACACTCTCGTGCAGTGAACTGAATTGACAGTGCCAAAATAAAGTTAAAACTAGGATAGGCGCTGTGATCAAATGTTGCCAAGTGTTAGTAAGACTAACTGTCCTCGGCGCCGCAGATAAACAAAAGTCTGCAGTGCCTTAGACATTGTCTGTTGCAATGGCGCTATGGAGGGTCCATGCTTCTGAATGGGGACCACACGCAGTGCTTATCCTTCGGGATAGGAAGTCTTGCTACATCTGTATGATGCCTGTTTTGACGCTGGAAATTTGAAGAGCATCGAAATACACTACGAATTGCGCTGATACAGTAAAATCAGTCCTTGATCTCACTACTGCCACTTAAAACATCAGGGTCAGAAAGGGTCAGTCCAGAAGACAGATCCACTGAAAATACCAATACATTTGAACAAATCAAAGATGGCAATCTACTTTCTTAAGATACCCTACTGCAAAGCCTGAGCATCCTTTGACTTTTCAGGAAGTGCTGAAGTGGTCAGTAAACTAGCAGCAGCAGGTAAGAGTATTTATCTACATTCACTAAAGCATGCAACCCAGATCATACAAAAATTATTTTACTCTTTTAGTAAATATAGCTAATTGAGTCCGATGCAGCAATAAAAAAAACCAAGATCATTCTATTTATACACAATCTGGAAATTATAATTATAATCTTAAACAGCTCATGCTTTTTGTAGCTGGGGAGTGTCCCGCATTTGGGAAAGAGATCCCAAATCTTCCCTACCTGTCTGGTAAGAATCTATCAATTAGATTGCTAAATAGTACCTGATATGAGTAGCTAATACTATGTTTACTGTAATTGTCTCAGTATATTTGGTTAGGTATTACATATACTGTAAATTAACAGGTTAATTGATGTTCTGTGAAAGAAAGATAAAACCCACATGACATTGCATTACTATTAAATTTAGTTAGAGTTATTGGAGTCAAACACATATATTATTAAACAAAATTAAAAAAACCTTTAATAGATGGACTGAGGCAAATTACTTTTATATGATATCAGTCTAAACATTTCAATAAGGAGTTGAAAATTATACTCTACAAATATAGCTTTCTTGTCTTCGAATCCAAGAGGCTGATGAATATAACAATGTATCAATTACCCTCAGCAGATTGCAAAACAATGAATGTCCTGATACTTGTAAAACCCCAAGCAGCCACCTACTGTATACTTATTTCTCTTACATTACATAATGACAGGGCAAAGTCTTAACTTAATGCCTACAGTATCTAGATTTAGGTACATTCATGGTAAAGTATCCTTTACGGTCAGGAAAACGACATCTTACATTGAATTATATCCATATTTATTACCTTCACAACAACGTCCTATATGTGAACATGACTTTTTTACATGGTCAATGAAATGCACCTAATTGAAGTTTCCCCAGAACCCTCCTGACACGCATTTTATATTTAGAACACTTTCTAAGAAGAAGACAAGAATACATTATGCTTACAGAGGTTTTGGGCAATTTTAGGATCCAACACTTTAAGTTCCTTTATTCGCTTCTTGATTGAAATGTTATCTTCAACATCATCTTCTTTCCTTACTGTGGATAGAAAACATAGAAATCAATATTCTGAATCAAAATAAGGGGGTCATATTTAACAACATATACATACAGTACATTATACCTTCCAGTAAGAAGCTCAACATGAATAAAAGCATATACTGTATGCAAAATGATATATGGCTGTTGCCCAGCTTATTTTGCCCACTGCCAGGGATTCCCAGGGGAAACAGGCCACAGCAATCTGCAGATGTAGGGAAATAAGCCGAGTGCACCTCGAACACAAACATGGAGCTGCTGCGGCTGCCCCTGCTGTAATCTTTCCCAGCATAGCGGACAAGGGGTTTTCTTCCACCACGGATTCAGGAAAGGGAAGTTGGGCTACATCCATAATGGTACATAGCGATTGGGCATCTTGTCTTTTGCATGTAGCTAGTTATTTGGGGGTTCTAAGATCTCATAACTGTTCTTAATCACCTATTTGAAGAACTGATCAGCACAGGCCTTCTGTATAAACCAATAGTGGCTCTAAAAATAGAACACAATTGTAGTGTGACAACACTCTATACATTTCTGTGGATGTTATATGGCATCTGTGTTTTTGAAGTCTACTTTAAATAGGTAGTCACAAAATTAAATATTGATTTGAAGAAAAAGTACTTTTTTTCCCATGTACAATAGAGAATTTATTTCGCAATATAGGTTATTCAATTTACCTGTGAGACAATTTAACACTGTACATACATCAACTACCTTTACAACAAGATTTTTTTTTGTTGTAAATAATTAAGTATATGCACTATGGAAACATATTTTATAGCTTGTGCTAAAACTGCAAGTCAAATGAGGTAATGCTGCTGCAACTATAAAAGAAAGTGCATCTAAGAATTTATGTGAACAATATCCACTACACAGACTAAAAGCAATACATAATAAATGTGGTTAAGCATTGAAAAGAAAATCCTACAGCACAAAAAAGCACAAAGAAACGTCAGAAAATGTGTTAATTAATGGCACTTCATTAATTTAAATAACTTACATGTTTCTTTATTTGAAGGTTGCAGCTTTAATTCTTAAAATTTGCAGCAGGAAAAAAGCAAATTATAAATAAAAATCATTTTTTTTCCACAAAGTATGCTATTACTAATGTTGTAATAGGAAATCATTATGAGGCTACCAGTGTTTATATAAAACTCAGAATACCTGCAGGAATAGTGCTTTTCTCAAACAGACATACAGATGAAAAGGAACAGTAGTTCTCTACAGCTGCACAGTCCTCATTGATATTTTAAAGTCAGAGAGATTTTCTTCATCTAGTACATTCAAAAACATTCTGAGGTGTGTGTCTCTCTCACGGAGAGGTGAGCTAGGCTGTCCTTAAGCAATGAATACAAAATAGTTTTTAAAATGTACTAAATAAAAAAAAGACAGCAAGAAGCCATTTAAGAAAAATAATAATTTGGTTTCATTCAAAATTGTATTTACTGTAATTCTGTTGGCAGTGATACAGTTTATTTTATTAGTGTGTAAAGTAGTCTGGCCTGCCGAAAGGTTTGCTGGGGCTCAGGACTCCAGCCAAGGACTCAGGCCACGTTGAGCTCCTTCCTCTATGGGACCCAGAACAACTGTTCCGACAATCCATTCAGGCGGCCTTGAAAACCGTTGCTTTGCAAAACCGTAGTTTGACTATATACAATATTACTTTATGCAGTTTAGTAAAGTAATTATAATTAAAAAGATTATGGTCCTACAGAATGTTTACTATAGTTTAACACCCATATCAACACACAAGTATATTGATGGACATGCCCTGAAGCAAATGACTATGAACAAAGGAATAAACTGAGATGATATACCAAGAAGGATGTCATCACGGAAGGAGGGCTTTGGAGAAATATAGGTGGAGAGGGGCACGTGAGCAGGAAAGAGACCTGCAAAAAGAGAGAGAAAGAGGCCTGTCCCAAGGAGCCTGGCAAGAGATACAGCGCAGTGGCAGAGCCTTCTTAGCCTGGTAGCATAGCAAGTATCTGAGGTAGCGGGTACGATCCAGGACGGTACATTGTCTGTGTAAAGGGGGCCCATGTACGCTGGGGGTCCCGAAGCTATGAGTGGACAAAGTGTAAAAACATCCAGGGGGTCATCCCTACGACACTTCAGTATCCTTTTCAGTGTACACCATTCTTTGTGAAGTAACAGGACTGCACCTATTAACACACCTATATTCCACACATGCTCCAATGCTATGCCAGCACCAACAGCCCATTGGTTAGGATCTGGTCCACCGGGACAGAGTAGGAGATACTGTGAGCAAGATGCGCAGTGGGGTACATTACTATCCTCTCTCTACGGTTGTTATACGTATTATTCATGGTCCTGAATATGTTCGACTTTGGGAACAGCAGTGTCCCTGAGGAGTGGAAGTGGTGCGAAGGGAGATGAAGGCGTGAAGAATTCTCCACCCACGAGTGTGACGTGCCAGATGAGTGGATAACTGAATACGCCTACATGATACCCGTCCATTTAGGGAGAGAGGTCACAGATTGGCCACAGCCGATGTTCAAGATGAGAGGCATAATTTGCAAGAGTTGCTAATCGTAGGTATAATATCGGAGTGAGGCAGTGCGGATGGGTATAGATTACTGTACGTTGAATAAACGCATCACTCCAGACCAATATTGTATGTCCTGAATAAAAGATGCACTGGATTGCTTCACAGTGAGCAATTGGTTCTCAGTCCTTGACCTTCAAAGTGGCTACTACGAGATCCCCATGCATAAGAAAGAGCAAGAAAAGACCGCCTTCAATTGACCCAAGGTGGCCGCAAATTTTCAGAGGCTAATGGAGGGAGTAGTGGGGGATATGAACCTACCGGAGGTACTAGTGTAGCTAGATGACCTGATAGTCTTTGGAAGGATTTTAGCGTCGGTTGAAGAAAGTGCTGGACTGGTCGAGCTTGTGTGGATTGAAATGCCCTCTTGACAAATGTCAGTTTTGCAGGACTTTGGTTACCTATGTGGGACATATCGTCTTCGATAAGAGGGTTTCCACCGATCCTACAAAGCTGGAAGCAATAACCTCCTGGTCAAAGCAGAGACAAGTACCGGAGTTGAGGCCTTTTCTGGGATTTTGCAGGTACTATCAAAGGATGGTGGATAACCATAGTACAGCCTTTGACACAACTAACAAAGGGCTATCCCCCCCATTTCGTGGATGTACTTTGATCTGAGCACCATTGGTCAAAACTATTTAAAAACTAGAGCAGTTTGGAGCCCAATGGACTACAAAATGTGAGGCAGCATTCATAAAGATTAATACCACGTCCCAGTGCTGGCTTTTGCCTACACACAGAGCTCCTATATACTGCATGTAGACCACACCCAGGAAGGACTGGGAGCGGTGCTTTACCAAGAACACGCTGATGGATTAATGCATGTTGTATTAGTAAATCGGGGTCTTGCCCCATCGGAAAAAAACTACCTAGTCCACACATTGACTTCCTGGACTTAAAATGGTCAGTAATCGACAAGATGCATGATTACCTCTATGGGGCATAATTTGTGGTCCACACCGATTATAACACGCTTATCTATATTATTTGCTCTGCTAAACTGGATGCCACTGGACACCGTTGGTGAGATGGGTTGGCTACGTATCATTTTATCCTAAAGTATAGACCAGGCAAACAGAAAATTGATGCAGAGGTATTATCCAGGATCCCTGGGGTGCCAGGGAACTCCACAGGCAGTGGAAGATCACAGCTACCGGAGAATGGGCCATGTGTAGGAAAATTGAGACCTCCAGATGTGTGATATCTGCCAATATTGACCATGTGGTGGACAGCTTAAGGATATTCTACACCGCTATACCCATCGCATAGAATAATCCTGCTGAATTAACTATGACAGGACTGCCGGCAAGATCTTAGAAACGCACAACAGCTTGACACTGGGATAAAATAAATGGTCAGTACTTAACATGAATAGACCCGTTTCCTCCCTACTACTGAGATAATGGTATAATAGTGATGAAGAGTGACGTAATGTTCCGAGTCATTAAGAAGTCACAGCACTTAACCATAAAACAGATAGTACTCAGACTCTAAAACAGTCAAGTAGTATTGAAATCTCTTCATTATCATGGGCACATTGGAGTAGATAAAACTCTACATTTGGTACGGATCCACTTCTATTGGTCTCATATGCCCAGGGATGTAGAAGAGTATTGCAAAAATTGTGGCAGGTGCGTGCCTAGCAAAACGCATCGCAAGACGGCAGCTCCTCTCATGAATATAACCAGAAATGGGCTGCTAGATCTGGTGTGTATGGATCTCCTATGCTTGGAGCCGGATTATAAAAACGCTATGTTCCTGTTCGTCACTGACCACTTCACTCAGTATGCCCAAGCATTCCCATCCAAGGATCAGCACAACAACAGTCGCCAAAGTACTGTGGGAGAAGTATTTGTACACTATAGGCTACCAGCCATACTTCATTCTGAGAATAGGAGCGACTTTCAGAAATGTCTTAGAAAATAACTATGGAGTTTATGTGGTATTAGGAAGACGCCGTGCCACCCACAATGTGACCCCCCCAACCTGAGAGATTCAACAGTACACTACTAAATATCATGGGAACCCGGTGTAACGAAATTGTGGGTAATCAGCGCATTAAAAAAGGCAGTATGCTTGGCTGGTTACCCCTATTTCGTATTGGGGATGAAGGGGTTAATTTTATGTGCACTGTACATGTGTTATTTTTCCCTCTGTCCCTTATTGTCCCCATTTTGCAGGAGTGTTTGTGCCTGCAATAGTGTATAACCCAGTACACTGACGTTACTGGCTTTGGACACAAGATGCCGCTGCGACCGCTAAACAGCAAGTTAACTGGATAAGCGTGGCGCGGTCTTTTTGTTCCATTGCCAAGTATAGGTATCCATTACTGAGCCTGGTGTGGGAACTCGGTCAATTGACGTGAGAACCCCGTAACCACAAGTCAATTGATGTGAGAAGCCCATAGCCCAGTATTGCCAGTTCAAGGAGAAAGGGGAAGGGCAGTGGGAACAGCGCTAATGCAATGCAAATAAAAAATTAGTGACTATTAGACAACTAATAAATGTAAATACACCCCTGAATATTGAGGTGAAGGCAGCCAGGAAAAATAGGTGACACAAACCAAAAAACACAGTGAAAACAGATAATCCGGCGCCTATAAAAAATAAAAATCTGACCAAATATAGTCCAATTCAAAAGGCTGGGATGAGTTCCATGGAAGTGTCCTCAAAGTAATCTCAGACAAACAAACATGTAAGACAACAACATGAACGAGAAAAAAAGAGAGAAAAAAAGATCATAGTGCAACAAAATACAAACAACAAATCACTGATAGAGAGTATGCAATTTAAGACAGCAGTTTAATACAAGGATTAAATAGTATATAAAAAAAACAACAAACATGTGATTGTTGGGCAAAAACCACTAATGAAGTGATGGCATCCAGTGGGGCTAAAATTGAGACCCTACTTACAGCAATGCTGATATATAAAAGCCTGTAGCTCAATCACACTTATCGCTCCGGGGCCTGGAGGGAGGATGATGCAGCTCGACCGCCTGGAGACTCCGCACCGCTGGGAAGCACAAATACTGTGGCTCCACGCCGCCAGCCACCACACCTGTCTTCAACGCGGGTCAGCTCTAGGATAGGAAGCCGCCCAGGCTCAGTGCCGCCGAAGGACTCGCTGGGACAGTCACGCAGATCAGGTGTTATAGTGTTTCAGTATAAATGTACTGCCACTTGTTTATTTCCCATCATGCCCCTGACGAAGTGACTGATGTCACGAAACGCGTAGGGTGGACTATTCTCTGGCAGAGACTTTTTGGCTTCCTCCCTGTTAGCCCGTTCCTTTCTATCCGTGGCCTTGGCCGTCTGAGCCCGTAGCACTTGCGTGTGCCCCTCCCCTATCCCGGCTCACACCGGTGACGTCAGAGACTATCGCGAGACCTTCTGGTCTGCGTGACTGTCCCAGCGAGTCCTTCGGCGGCACTGAGCCTGGGCGGCTTCCTATCCTAGAGCTGACCCGCGTTGAAGACAGGTGTGGTGGCTGGCGGCGTGGAGCCACAGTATTTGTGCTTCCCAGCGGTGCGGAGTCTCCAGGCGGTCGAGCTGCATCATCCTCCCTCCAGGCCCCGGAGCGATAAGTGTGATTGAGCTACAGGCTTTAATATATCAGCATTGCTGTAAGTAGGGTCTCAATTTTAGCCCCACTGGATGCCATCACTTCATTAGTGGTTTTTGCCCAACAAGCACATGTTTGTTGTTTTTTTTATATACTATTTTATCCTTGTATTAAACTGCTGTCTTAAATTGCATACTCTCTATCAGTGATTTGTTGTTTGTATTTTGTTGCACTATGATCTTTTTTTCTCGTTCATGTTGTTGTCTTACATGTTTGTTTGTCTGAGATTACTTTGAGGACACTTCCATGGAACTCATCCCAGTTCAAGGAGAAGCCATAACTCGGGAAGGAAAAGGGCCAGCAACCTGAAATTTGGTGTGCAGCCCCAGTGTAACACACTAAGCACCCACATATTCAAAAATATAATTGTAAGATAAGGGAAACATGTATTTTTAATAAAGTGTATTTTTGCTGCAGTTTTAAAAGGGCAGGCAGGATAAGGCTTTTTTCTACTGTCATTGAAATGCACACAGGGACCAATTGTTTTGACACCGATGAGCTGGGACACTTTCCTATGCAAGCTTCATAGACCCCATGCTGAGGCAATGCCTGTGAGTCTAGGGAAGTGTTGCATATGAAAGCCCCAGAGTCAAGATGTGTGAATTAGCCAGGATGGTTGCTGAATAGGAAATCCTGTTAGCCATCTGGGCTAGCTCACACCCTGAGTTTCCCTCCCAACCCGGGAGACGCCAGGTAGAAGGGGGAGTACACATATGCTAAGCAGCCCAGGTAGCAATGTCGCACAGGCGCTGTGTTAGCCGGAAATCCCTAGAGGTCCCACTCTGCAAACTGTGGGCAAATTGGGGATTGGTGAATGGGAAAGTTCCCACGAGGGGGATTGGGTGACAAAGGCCTGCTGGGCTGAAACGCGTCAGAGGATCCGTCAGTACTACACTTTGCTACAATAAAGTTTTTTTAGTCACCACTTCAGCCTTCCTTCGGTCTTTCATCACGGCTGAGCATCGCTTCTTCCTCCGGTGGGAAGAGTTCTCGTCGGTTCCTGTTCGCTTCAGGTAGCACGCCGGCTGGACATGTGCACCCACGACATACATGCAGTATGTGCAGTGGCTCAGGGAGCAGTTATGCAAAACCTATAGACTAGCTCTTGAGGCATCTGACTCTGCCAATAGGGGGAAGAAAAGCTGCTTTAACAAATGAGTAGCAGGGCAAAGAAATACATGGGGAGACTGGGTCCTCATTCGAAATTTAGGAATACCGCCAAGCATAAAGTCGCTAGTTGATGGAAACTAGAATCCTATCTTATGTTGAATAAGCTGGGTGAATTATCATTGTATAAAAATAAAGTCTGAAAAGGGGTGTGGGGTCCTTTAAGATGCGTCACCAAAATAATTTACTGACAATTTGACACCTTGTTAAATGCGCTGTTCGTGATGAGGCCCCTAATCAATTAGAGATCCCTAGACGAAGTAATAGGCTAAACAGAAGTCAGGGTAAACACTGCGATTCACCTGATGCCATTAAAGAGGAGGAAGGTGATGAGTCCGAGGATGAAGACGCGTATGAAAGTGAGACTAAGGTCACTAATCCAACATCATGTACACGCTAGTGACTCAGTCTCCCACAGGGCCTCCCTTAAACAGTGTGCATTACTACGGGAACCCCCGTCCACTACCAGTACTGAACTAGACCCGGAAGCCAATTAAGTTATTCCTCTAGGCCCACTGATCATTGAGGAAGAGGTGGAGACTGGCCAAGTTCCTGGTGGTTGTGAAAGAAACTACAGAGTAGAGGAAGCAAACACTGGATCACACCTAGAGTCTCAGTCTGGTGAAGGCGAGTAGAATTACTTACAGAACTAGTAGTATATCCTCCCTGCCCTCAGAGAGAAACTAGGCCACCCATGCTGCTAATGTATGATTCACCAGGGGAGTCCACTGAAGTCTCGGTGGGTTATATACCAAAAAAAGTAACCCAGATTGTGTGTGACTCGTGTTAACCCAGGTAATGTGGTACCTGGGGTGTACCAATGACACAATATGTGGAAATTGCCATTATATGCCATCACCTGCTCCTGTATTCATCTGGGCCTAGAAAGGAATCAGTCGATAGATAGAAATGTTTGTAATGTGTTATTACTAGTATAGGCTATATGATACAACTGTAAAATTGATGAGAACATCAATGTTTCTAGCAGGGGAACGATGTAACACCCCTATGAACACACGAATATATTGATGGACATGCCCACTGGCCAATGTCTATGAACAAAGGAAAGGACTAAGATGATATGGTACCAAGAAAGATGACATCACAGAAGGATCTGTGTAAAGTGGACCCTTGTAGACTAGGGGTCCCGAAGCTGCGAGTAGACAACTTGGATCACTTCAGTATCTTTTTCATCGTACACAGCTACTACCATTTTTTACGAAGTAAAAGGCCTGCACCTATTAAGAAACCTATATCCCACACAAGCTCCAATGCTGTGCCGGCACCAACAGTTGCACATTAGTTAGAACCTGGGCCACCGGGACTGAGTAAGAGACACTGTGGGACAATTACTCAGCGGGGTACATTACTATCCTCTCTATACGGTTAAACGTATTGTTCATTGTCCTCCGAGGGCCACTGTATGTGATTTCTGGTTTCCTCATATATAAAATATGGTTATTCAAAAGATGAGTCCCTCTGCGTTGTCTGGTCTGTTGCTTGCTGAATATTCTTTAAGGGCAGGGGAGGTGGATTAATGCCGTCGCCCTTGTATCTACATATTAATACTAGGGAAATAAAGAGCGGCTACATTAGTATCTAAAGAGACTACATTTCCAATTGGCAATACAGGAAACCAAAATAAAGCAAAAAACTATTACTAGCTAACACCCATTATTTTTCCCGCTGATTGCTATGGTGTAAAGGATGTATTGCCTCACTATATGGTAGTATACACTTGCCACTGTACAAAATCAGTTTTCTTGTTTAAACTATTTTAGGGCATGCTTTTCTTTTACGCATCATTCTTTAATAATTTCTCTGGGAAAAACTTTGGCCTGAGATGATTAAATGGATCTCTTTATGGGTTTAAAGACTTGCTCACGCACAATGAAAATAATAGTCTTAGTATACTGTAGCAGCAGAGATGTAGAGGAGCACAGCAGCGTTTCTTGGCAGCATACCAGCTAGTAGGTCGCCAAAATGAGGGTAACTCCAAGCAGGGATAAGTATTAAAAAGGTTCTTTAATGGTCAGTGCAAAAGAAACAATGGTAGGAACGCACCTACGCGTTTCGTCCGGACACCTTGAGAAAGTACTTTACGGACGAAACGCGTAGGTGCGTTCCTACCATTGTTTCTTTTGCACTGACCATTAAAGAACCTTTTTAATACTTATCCCTGCTTGGAGTTACCCTCATTTTGGCGACCTACTAGCTGGTATGCTGCCAAGAAACGCTGCTGTGCTCCTCTACATCTCTGCTGCTTGTGTTTACCCTAAGAGGACTGCACGCTGGAACAGATTCACCCATCAAGGACACCACTAAGGGAGGTAAAGGGCCTTGACCCATTATTATTTTACCCTCCAGTGCTGGACTGACTGAGTTATTTCCCCAGGGTGTAGTACACCACCATTAGGAGACCTATATTGGGGTACCCGCGCGGGGACCACCAGGCCTCTGGGTTCTCACCCTGGGATGTTATGGATTATACTCTATGTCCTTGAACATGGATCTTTTATGGTATTATCAGTATACTAATGAGCTATCTATGGTGATGCACCATTACACCACTTACCTATTAGTATACTGTAGCACTAGACTTTTCGCTAATCAACAACAAACTGTTACTACTGTAAACAGAAAGAAAAGCAAAAAAAGATTATTTTAAAAAGCTGGTGCAAAGACCAACATTTCTCCTTCATTATTCTAAATATTCCAATTAATTACATTCAATCTGTACCACATCATTTTGTGGCCTCGTTATGAAGCAAGGCATCAATTTAAAAAATAGGATGGAATGCAAAAAACAAAACTATATGTATTTAACCTTCAACAAGCAAAATGGATGCACACAGGTTTTTTTGTAAACATTTCCCTTTAGAGTATGACATGTCTTAAAACTGAACAATGGCATATAGATAATTGTTTCAGACTACAACTAGACAGGCAGATTTTACAGGTGACTCAAATCAGAGATTGTAGAACATGTCAATGTTTTACAATTCATAATCTACAAAATGATAAGCAGAACAGTGTCTATTAGAAAATAGACAAGTAGCTAAAGTAAAAGCCTAGTGTTATAACTGTAAACGACTGCATTATGCACAGCTCTCGTCAAAATGTCTGGATTTTAGGACGACCAGATGTGAAACAATCATAGACTTCACGACTATTTAAAGTGTAATATACGTGATGTCCTGCCATATTAAATAAACTAAAGGGAAATTGAGCTTTGCTATTCAAGATCATCCAATTCAAAGGCTATCCAGAGATTAAATTTTTTTTATACTTTGTGAGTTACAATCAATCTTAGTAAGACTGCATATCAACTGCTACAGTATGGAGTTTATTTGAAAATAATTAAATGTCATGGTTAAATGGGACACCAATACACGAATGCAAAATGTCAGTCTGAACACTCAAGCATATTTCAAAGGTGAAGGAATACACATTTAAACAGTGTGTTGGCAAAACAAGAAAAGCTTAATTGGTTTTTATGATGTAGACAATAAAAATAAGTTGTACCACTTGTGTTCTACATTTTCAGCAACACTGTTTTTTTTTTATTTCATTTTTACATTTTGGAGCAAAAATATGTAAACTTTGTGATACTGTATACAAGATTGTCAAATGTGCTTAACTACTGTACATGGAAGCAAATTGTATTGCAAATGCACTAAAAGCCACAAAATGTGTTAGTTATTCCAAAATGAGAAAATTATTCATTAGTTAAGATATTGGATGTATTACATATTTAGCTATACCAAATTAATTTAGAGTTCTCATATAAGAACCCTTATTTAGTATGGTCTGTATTACTGTAGGTACACTTTGATTATGAAAACTCATCCATGACTTCACTGACTTGGGGAGCTGGAATATGCCTGACTATATGAAATGTTACTTTAATAAGTATCCACATGTCTAAAAATGAATAAAGGAGAACAACCAAGTGAGCAAACATTCTGGTGTAAACCTT
This sequence comes from Ascaphus truei, assembly GCF_040206685.1. NCBI lineage: Eukaryota > Metazoa > Chordata > Amphibia > Anura > Ascaphidae > Ascaphus > Ascaphus truei. The sequence continues at coordinate 302,456,794 of NC_134485.1, read as the reverse complement.
AATGGGGCAATCTTCCAGCTCTACAATCAGCTCAGTGTGTTGTAAATCTGCAAGGGCTATTTCCGAGGTTTTTGTGAAGTCATATTTATTCAGGTAAAGTGTAACCTCTGACATCAGTATGAGAACCTATTTTCATCTAATGTGTATTTCATTTGAATAGTCTTCTGCTGAAACTAGTTTCCCCCCTTAATGTTGGATGATGTTTCACTGGAGGGTCTGCATCAATATAGCTATAAATATATAATAAAATGGGGGAAGAGGGAAGTTAGAGTTCTTGCTATAGTCAGAGTGAGAGCGGTGCTAGGAGCAAAGGATAATAGATATACCAATACGTGCAGAAGTATATCCAACTATAAATATACAGTACAATGATTGTAAAACAAAAAATGTCCCCAGGTATTTCTTGGTGGAGAGCTTGTAGTAATAAATCAGCACTGCCTTGAATGTTTGGCGAGAAATGTTTGTTGAGGGCAGAAGTACCAAGGGACAAGTGGAGCAAACATGGGCCAAAACATCTGTACCATACTGTATGCAAAGAAAAAAGTTACATTGAAATCAATAGAATTGTGTTTTGATTTATCTTGCGCATGCTTTTTGCCCCAGAATGGCTCCACTTTGCCTTGATACATTGGCACCCATATGTGGTCAAGATATAAGTTACATGGGACTGCCCCTATGAGAGGAGCCCATGTAAAATAATGCACAAAAGTAACAGTTTTGACAGAGCCATGACAATTATCGAATACATTTTACAGAAAAGGACAAGTGGGCAGCAAGCAATATGGGAATCAGGGTTATATTGTATGCTGTACTTGGATAGTAAACCAAACTTTCAAGTTTACGTCTTTACCTGCAGCAGAGCAGATGCATGAACCATTGTCATCCTACAAGTAATGTCCAACTTATAAAACAGACATCTGTAGCAGATTTATTCTGGGTCTGTATAAACATAGTGTTGTTACATAGAGCTGCTAACCGTAAAATGCTGTGTTTAGCCAGTGGATATTTAGAACTATTAGAGCATAAAATTGTGAATAACCACTAACATTCAAAGAAAGATCACATTGTCACTTTGTTTGGAAAATGTGAACTTTATAATTACAGCCATGTAGGGACTTCAATTAATACAGTAATTATATTATATTTATAAAGTTAATTTTAAAATTAATTTAATTGCTATGAATGAATATATTTTTTACTCAAGTACAAAATTAAATATGCACAACTATACTATGGCACAATCGTAAATGAACACAATGACTGTAAAAAATATATATAAACATTACATTTTGAACGGGGATTCTTCAAAACACACGACTGAAATGAAGTCCTAAATTGAAAATCAGGAGAAGCAAACTTATATCCCTAAAGTAAGGCAATGGGATGTGTTTTTAGTTTTCCATTACTATTCAAGCATCAAAACACTAGTCTGGACTGAGCCAATATCAAAATAAAGAATTACAATACTACTGTGCATCAAACAAATACATCAAAGTACAGCTTTAAAAAAAGGAATATCATGTCGATCAAAATAAAGCTCTTACATGATGAGGTTATGCATTTTATAGACCTACACACAAATATTATTGTATAACAAATCATTAAAGGTCATCTAGCCTAGGTATGGGCATACGGCAAAACTGAAAACAAATACAAGTTATACAGTATTAACCATTTTCATTTCTGAAATGTATCAGTACAATGTAGGAAAATACATACCAAAATGTGAAATCTCCATAAACCAAATGCAAAAAAACAAATAACTTAATTGACCAAATGCAAAATCAAATGGCTTAATTGATCATGAATGGTAACATAAAGAACTCTAAAATTGTTAGCTGCTTAAAGGGATAGAAGTAACATACAGCATTAAATATGAAGCACTAACAAAGGTTGAAAATGCACTAACCTTCTATAGCTGTAATGGAGGAAATAGGAGAAGGCAGCCACGTGCAGCATGTTAAACAATGAAAAGAGCATGTTAGTTTTTCATACTGCAGAACACAAGCATGCACAGCAACTCTATAATATCAAGAAGTAAAAAAATAAGATAAATAGCAAATATATATAGTTTTGCACAAACAATCGCATGCATATGAAAACAAAAGCAGGGCTCTAACCAGGTGGCATTATAAAAGCAGCATTTTAGAGACAACAAAAATAGTAACTCAACTTGGTATAAAATGCCCATACAGTTTGTATGAACCTTAAACAAGTAGGCACCTGTAGAATCAAAGTTTCATGATTCCATTTATAAAGAGAAGACCGCAATGTGAAAATGTTGCATTTAACACACTATTTGTGACCAATCATTGGTATAGCCAGCAATAGTATCACCAGCGTTCACTATGAATATTTAACATTTCCTGAAAATTACAAGAAAGCACATTTTTCCAGTTAACATCCCCTATTCACATAGTAGAGATGATTGCAGCATGTACAGTAATAGTACTTCCAAATATTACACTTGACATGACATGTCATTCAATACCCAGAGATGGACTTGATTTTTCTAATGCATTATATTTCTCTATGCTCATTTTTGTTTTATATCATATCCAGAGCCACTATTCAAGCCTCACTCAATTGTCAATAGGATGCCAAAAATTACCTCAGAGCATAACATTGCACCTTTCTATTGTTTGACCGTGGCACCATTTTTGGTTACCTAAAAAGGTAAATATCAGGGGAACCCCATAGTTAGGTATAGTGCAGTCGGTTCAACCACAAGGGACCTCACTTTTCCAGTTCTAGAAAATAAAATAAAATGGCAAAAATGTTGGATTGCGGATTTAAGGTATAAAGGTGACTATGCAGACTGTTTCCGCATGCATTTCTTGAGTACTCATTTCTTTTCGAGAATTGTGAAACTTGCTCAACTTCAAATATTCAATATTTTAACTGTGCACAGTAAAATAGTAAAATATATTTAGTTTCAAAATATATTGCCCCCCAAAGTAACAGATATACATTTACCTATCTTGGTTGAATTTCTATACTCTTCTTAACCATTTTCACATCTTAAAAAGGAGCCATCTAGCCTAACTGACCTCCATTTTAGTTTTTTATACAATTGGATACAGGGGAGTTTCCAGAGCTGAACCGCACTATTTTGAGCTCGGTGGACCGTGGTTCCTCAGATACTTCATGGTGAAGTTCCTGGTATTAAGTCTTGATGTTTAAAGGGGATTTAAATTGTCATCCAATAAGAAGCCACAGCTGATGTCGCAGATTCCTATTAGCTCAAATTTTGGCCGCCATTTTCCCTGAGGGAGGTCTAAGCCCTGTAACTTCACCTGTAAATATCTCAGTAACCATGGGGTCACCCAAGCTGAAAATAGTGATACTAGGTTAAGGGAGACTCTCGGTTCTCTTCATATTAAACAAAATGGGGGCAAACAAAAACAAATAGGAACTGCTCATTTAACTGAAGACTCGCCTAATATTCAAAGAATTTTAGTAGCTCCATCATTATCCGTACTGCCAAAGGCCAGATGCCATTTCATGGAGTATTATGGAATCTGTATTCCACACTGACACACTTATTGTTTTACCCATCACCTCTAAAAAGGCTGCATGTCAGCATTCGAAATGACATTTTCTATGGCAAAATAAAATTGTTTACTTTAAGTATGAGTTCCCATCTTTAAATTTGAGTACTTTTTGGCATTTTGAGAACCACAGAAGGGGGCCCCTGAATTTAGAACACTGGCAGTGAACACATAACTGCATGTAATATGGGCATGAAGTGTACAGATCACAATGTATTCCCAAAAACCATACATCTTGCAAGTCATTTGGTGCATTGGATTCATTTCACAAACCTATTTTTTTTTGTGTGCTAATAATGCCCTTGGGACATCTATGGGTTACCAAATCTTCTCATGTCAAATCGTAATTTTATACTACCACATCACTTGAATTGGAAAGGTCAAAATCTGTTTCCTTGTTTGGGGGGGGGGGGGGGGAAATCAACTGCAAAGTGTGCCTCATCATAGCACCTTCTCCAAAAAGACCATCCTTCGCTTTTAATATTGCCTTGTGGCTTCAAACATTTAAATTAATCTTGGCCTTAGTGCATATGTACTAAAGCTTTACTTCAAGCTTGTAAGCTGGCAAGGCGAATGTCAGGGGCTACGTCATGGACATCACAATATTTTTTTTTAAGCAATTTGAAAACATACTGTAAAAAAAATTATAAAATTAAGTTATCCTTTTTAGAACGCATGCCTCCCTTTAACATTTCTCATTACATATCTTAAAGTTTGTTTCTTGTCAAAGAGAACCTCCTCTGCTAAGTCTTCTGTCCTGACAAAAGCCCCTCTCGTGGGTTAATACATTGACAATAGATATAATTTCCAATAACATAGTACCTACTCCTCACTGTTTGCAAACTCGACTACAGTATGTCAAGATTGGAAGAGTATCTAGGTGGTGTTCCACCAGCTCATATATATGAAATCTGTCAAGACCATTGAGGTTTTAAAAATGCTCTATGCAATTCCATTTATGAAGAATGTTCTTATTGATCCATTGAAAGGTATGAAATCCTAGAAGTAATTAACACCTATCCAGTATGACTACTAGAACTCTGCACTCTGCTTCATATACAGTATGAAAAGGGAGATTTGAGTTCATAGACCTCTCGCAAACATATAAACACACATATACACAGCTCTTAAAAGTAATCTAATTTTTTTATCCATACAAACTAATTTATTGATTGATGAATTTGTGTGTGATTTACATGCATTTAATCGGATCAATCTGTACATATAAAAAAGTTAAAAATAACGTACATTAAGTCCTACCCAACAAATATGTAAAATACTAAAAAGTATCATCAGAAGTCATTGCAGGCAAACAGATTTGATTCATTTGTCATAGAAAAAATAAAATAAAAAATATATACAACATGGGAGAAGTTTTCTGACAAATATTGGGCAAATGTAAAAGCCAATTTAACTATAGAACCCCTGGCGGCTACAATTCGAAACAACGTAGATATTCAAGGGATAGAAATTGGGCGTACGCATTACAAAATATCCCTCTTCGCGGATGATATAATACTAACGCTCTCAAGACCCCAGATTTCCCTCCCAAACTTACAAAAAGAGCTTCTAGACTTCGGAGCTATATCAGGTTATAAAATTAATAACGATAAGTCCGAAGCCCTGAACCTCAACCTGCCAGAGATGAAACTCCTTAAACTAAATTTTAACTACCGATGGTGCTCCTCCCATATCAAATATCTGGGAGTAAAGATATCGGGGAACTACCATTCGCTATACCATCACAATTATCCGGCCCTATTTCGGAAAATAAAATTAGACCTAGAAAAATGGGGGGCATACCAAATTTCATGGATCGGGAGAATGATCTCGGTGAAAATGAACATACTCCCCAGATTACTATATCACTTCCAGACACTCCCGATCCACATCCCTGGCACAGAATTGAAAAATATCCAGAAACAAATTCTCCATTTCATCTGGCAGGGGAAAAAACCAAGAGTCGCGAGATCAGTTCTACTTGCTTCGAGGGGGAGAGGGGGCCTGGGGGTCCCCGACATTATGCGGTACTACCAGGCCACCCAGTTAAGGCAGGTAGTAGTATGGAACGCGGAACCCGGCCAATATTGCTGGCTAGACATAGAAATGCAATACGCCGGCACGCCTTCTCTGCCAGCATGCCTTTGGTCCCTGAGTAGGGAAGATTTGCAGAAAAACAAATTCCAATTAGGACCACTGAGACATACAGTACATGGGAGACCTGGACGAAATACAAATTGAAATTCAAGCTCACAACCACCAAATCTCAACTCATACCAATTATCCAAAATCCCAAATTCTCACCAGGATGTGAGCCCAGGCAATTTGAGCAATTTACAACCAAAAGCATAAGGGCGATTGCTGACTTCCTGAGCTTTGGGGAATTCCTGAGCTACCAAAGGCTACAAAGCAAATATGAAATATGGGGATTGAATGTCTTCAAATATCTCCAAATTCGGCACTACGTCCAATCAATATCACCAACGTTGGAATTTCCCCTCTCACGAACTTCGAAAGACTGTGCACAGAGACAGCGCATCAAAAAAGTCTGATAACGCAAATATACTCAGAACTAGAAAGAGCAACAGATGCTCCGGTTCATGACTACATGCTCCATTGGGCAGCAGAATTGGGCATAGTTATAGACCAAGAGGACTGGGAAAGTATTTGGGAATCAGCCTCAGGAACTTCCGTATGTACCACAATCAAAGAAAATATTTACAAAATACTGTTTCGCTGGTATCTTACCCCAGTTAGAATAAATCAAATCTACCCTCTGGCTTCAGACCTATGTTGGAGAGGCTGCGGACAAAAGGGTGACATGGCCCACATATGGTGGTCATGTCCAGAAATTCAGAAGTACTGGGAAACCATACAGACTTTAATCACAGAGGTCACAGACCTCACAATACCCATTGATCCGCTGACCAGGCCAATCGAGAACATTGACCGCCCAACAAGTAAATTGATCTCCTTCATTCTCACGGCGGCTAGATGTGCGGTGGCGGCCTCGTGGAAGAAGGTGTCTCCCCCCCTAGGCAAACTGTTAAAAACAGAATACAAGAAGTTATGTTAATGGAAAAGCTCTCGGCTTTTCTAAAAAGGAAAACGGAGCCCTTTTACAATACATGGGAACCGTGGCTGTCCCGTATGACAGATTAGTGACGACCATCTCCCACATTAGAAGACAGCAGTAGTGGAAGAGTACAGTACAACGGTCAGAGGAGGAAGGGTCCTCCCTTCCCCAGACCCTGCCCCCCCCGTCCTCATCTCTCCATCACTACTTCTCCCCCTCCCCCCCCCCTCTCTCTGTTTTGACCCTCACGCCAACCCTGCCGACCCACACTTGAAGGTCGGGGGAGCGTTGAGTCTTTCCCTCTTTCTGTCAATAAAACAAGAAAAACCTGTATTAGGCAAAATATTGTTTATTCTGTATACAATGTATTTCATACAATGCCTAATAAAAACTTTTGGGGGGAAAAAAAAAAATGTAAAAGCCAATTATCTTACCAAGATACAATTTTTTAGAAATAATTCAACTTAATCCAGAGAAAGATAGCCAAACATATAATTTTTTATTGGAACATTTTCATGTTTCCATGTTTAAAATCCCTGTGACTCTTATCAGAGGTAATTGCTTTAACCAGCCACACCAGAAGCAACGGCAGGAATAGAACTTGCTTGTACGTAAACCATTATAATTAACCTACTAATATTTCTTTTTCAATGTGCCCTGGGATAATACATAAATAAATACAGCAGTGAATGGAATCAACTGTGACAGACAGTGACCAATATAGTCATAGGAACTGCGGAATAGTTCAACAGTCAACATTAGGAAGCTTGCATTTATATCAAGCAAGATGGAATCAGGAACGGTCCTCCTTGGGCATGTACAACAGCTAGGTGATTAAGAAACCAGCATAAAACATAAGAAAATCTCCATTCTGGTTATACTCTATGTTTAATTGTAGAGCCAGAATTCTTCAGCAATGTAACCTTCTAACAACAAGTTATATTAAAGAACATCACTGTTAAATCAGTCTACATTTTAATATCTAATACCATTTATAGGCGTCTGTGCATGAAACTGCTAAATCAGCTATGCAAATTCGTCTGAAAATTAAATACTTTACAAAAAACAGAATTTCTAAATGCATGAAACTATTATTTATGGATTAATTTGGTCTGGCAAGGTTCTCAGCACAAGAGGTATAGGAAAGCCAGTGTATGCACAGTAAAGGTCAGAGATATTGGGGTCGATGTACAAAGGAAGTGGTCTTTGAAATAAAAAAAAATTATAAACAACATTATGTCTGAAACCCGACATACTTTAAAGGTATTTGTACTGTTCAACAATTTGGTGACTTACACAACCTTTAAGGTGGTGCGAAACAGAGGAGACCATACTGTACTCTGAGGAGACACTCTGATCAGCCACCTCTACAGCACCAACCAGCAGTATTCATAGAAGCTAACTTAGTTGCCCGGTGACAAGCAGGCACCATCTTCCAATTCTGTTGCCATCTCTCCTAATTTACGTTGACTTCCTTGAATATGTGAAACTAGAGTGTGAAAACAGTAAGATGAGGCTGGTACAAACTTGTGACCCAGGTACAGGGTCATATTGGCAATCTCGGAGCCACAAAATGGTTGCCAGCCCTGCTATAATATGTAACCTGAGGTTAAGGATCTGAAGCCAGGTTACTATCTGTTTATTTTGAAACTTTAATTTGTTATTTCTTTCTATGCGACTCATTGTATGCTTGGGCCACTAACCATAGTCAAGCAGCAAGCATATGAGTCAGGGACTACCCTCTGTATGGGGCTAAATGCAGTGTCTCTACGACAATTGTGAGGACGAGACAGGAAATCCCTTCTGCTGGGAAGGTACATACTGCATATGCGGAGCATTGTTCTCTCTCCGGCAGCCAGGCATCTACTCCAGGAGATGTAGAGCTGTAATTGGGAACTGAGGCCTGGGTCCTGGCCTCGTTGGCTTAATTCCCATTGGTCAGTTCCAATTTCAACTGCTCACCAAGCCCTATTCTCTGGGGCTGTCCTTGGGCACCATCATCGCCCAAGTCTCTGATTGGTCCATCCAGTCAAGTCTCCGGCCCCCGATTGCCTCAGGTGCGAAAATGTCTCAGCTGATTGGTCGGCACTCGGTTCTGCATGATTTAGGTGGGTGCCGGAAAACTATACAAGCCGATGCCGATAAGAACGCTACAGCTGTTCATGTTTGGTCTCGTGACTAAACACCAACTATAAAAGTGAACTATAGTATGGACCAGAAGCAGCCAAAAAAGACCAAGCACTACTTCCCAAAAAGGTGAACAAGAGATGATCAAACAAAGCAAAAGGAGAGCATTCCAATATGCTTGTATAGGCTTGTGTCCCTGTGTATGTTGCTTGTTTCCATGCTGATAATAAATTAGCCTCATTTTTATGGGAATGCTCTCCTTTTGCTTTGATTGATCATCTCTTGTTCACCTTTTTGGGAAGTAGTGCTTGGTCTTTTTTGGCTGCTTCTGGTCCTGTTTATCAAAGATCCCAGCACACCTGTACCCGAGGACATGGAGGATGTGAATTACCACCCAAGGATGCTGCACTTCATGTGAGTCCTTGAAAAGTATCTCTTACCTTTCATCACACTAAATTTCATATATATGTGTCTGGACACAATTTTGTGGGTATACCTTACAACAGTTAAGTTTGTTACCAGCAGTTGATTGGTAGTTTAAGAGATTCAGAGAAAAACGAAATAAGAGAGCACCACCGATGACTGGAGTCAGGAGGGGATCCAAATGACAATTTCTTTATTGGAGAAAAGCACAGGAAAACACCCCCTACGCGTTTCGAACAAAAGTTCTGTATCAAGGTTAGTTTAAGAGATTGCCTCATACATTGATACCTTAAGGGTATTCCCTCTAAAGGACATTATTCATCTTCATTGATCCTTGCTAATATGCTGAGCGTTACACAATTTGTTTACATACAGTATGGACCAGGCTGCGGTTATCCCTAGTTACTGTGAATGTACGGATCAAGGCAGCATAAGATAGATCGGGCAGTGCCTTACATCCAGCGAGCTAGGAGTCCCCAGAATCCAGTGTTTCTGATGAGTTGTTGCCCTGTTTTGTGCACGGTGTTGCTCCCTGTTGGGTCTGGCCAGAATAAAGCTGCTCTATTAAACTCTCTCATTCTGCCTGGTGTTTGCGCTCACTGTTATGAGTCTGGCCTACAGTGACAGAGACTGTGCATGTTTTACAGTATAATTAAAAACAGTTTGAGAGCGTGTACCAGGAATTAAATTGGGTGAATTACTGAAGAAAAATTATATAGATTAATATCAATAAGAGGGGACTCGGGATACTCAGGTACAAAGAAAGATTGAGATGGTAGGGGACTCCATTATTAGGAAGGTAGATAGGGCAATCTGTTGCCATGACCACATGAACAGAACGGTTTGTCTCCCAGGTGCTCGGGTTCGGCACATTGCGGATCGGGTAGACAGATTGTTGGGAGGGGCTGGGATTGACCAGCCGGTCTTGGTACACATTGGCACCAATGACAAAGTTAGAGAAAAATGGAGGGTCCTAAAGAATGATTTCAGGAATCGAGGCCAAAATACTTAAGGCCATGCTCTATCCCAGGGATACAGTCGGAGATTAGGAAGGTTAATGCATGGCTAAGAAAGTAGTGTAGGAAGTACAGGGACTTCTTTTCTGAGAGGTGCAATCTTTATGCTAGAGATGGATTGCACCTCAATGAAGAAGGATCTTCTGTGCTAGGGAGGAGAATGTTAAAAAGGTCGGAGGAGATTTTAAACTAGGATGGATGGGGGAGGGGAAAGAAACAGATAAACTAGAAAGAATAAATGGGGAAATAGCAAGGGGTTATGGAGGTATTATGGGGGAAAGAGCGTGTTTGGCAAAAAGCTATACACCCATAATAAATACAGATAATACAAGAAAACTTCTAAAGACTACACCCAATTGGCGCAGAAAGGCAGGAGCAGATAAGATAATAGTACAGACTGAAAAAATAACTTAAATGCATGCTTGCTAATGCAAGAAGCCTGACAGATAAAATGAAGGAGCTTGAATTAATAGCTGCAAGGGAGCTGTATGATATCATAGGCATTACTGAAACATGGTAGGCAGTTAATTTAGAGTGTTATTCCCTTTTTCGGAAGGTTCGAACAAATAGAAGAGCATGTGGAGTATGCTTATTTGCTAAACCAGGTCTAAAACCTATTATAAGGGAAGATGTTTATGAAGGGAATGATGAAAATGTAGAGACCTTGTGGATAGAAATTAGCAGTGGAGGTAAAAGAATAAAAGAAAATGTTTATAGGGATATGCTATAAACCACCAAATATCTGAGATTGAGGAAGATAAAATACTTTTGCAAATGGAGAAGGCATCAAAACTAGGTTGTTTGCATAATGTGAGGTTTTAATTATCCAGACAGACTGAGGCAATAAGATTAGCATAACAATAAAGGAAACATGTTTTTGGGGGTGCTTAAAGGCAAATTACATGACCCAAATTATTGAGGAACCAACCAGGAGAGGGGCAACACAGGATTTGGTACTATCAAACAACTTAGAAGTAATAACAAATATTCAAGTCCGGGAAAAATTGGATAACAGTGATCATAACAGGGTCTAAGTTTAAATCAAAAAACAGATTACTTAGGTTCTACAAAGACCTTACACTTTAGAAAGGCAGGCATTCAAGAGTTCTTACGAATTTAAGTTCAGAAATAGCCAAACCATTACATTTAATATTCAAGGACTCAATTTTCACATGGTCAGTAAGTACCACAAGTTTAGCGTAAAGCAGATATGGTGCCTGTATTTAAAAAGGGAGCTAGATCACAACAGGGGAAGACCTGTAAGCCTGACTTCAATAGTGGGGAAGTTACTTGAAGGTTTAATATGGGATAATATTCAGGAAAACCTCATGGAAAAACAAAATTATTAGTATTAGTCAGAATAGATTTATGAAGGATAGATCATGCCAAACTAACCTTATTTGTTTCTTTGAGGTGGTAAGTAGGTATTTAGACCAGAGTAATGCAGTTGATGTGGTCTACTTAGATTTTACAAAGGCTTTTGATACGGTTCCAAACAAAAGGTTGGAGTATGAAATAAAGCAAATTGGACTCAGTAAAAATATATGCACCTGGATTGAAAACTGGTTGAAGGATAGACAACAGAGAGTTGTCATAAATTGAACTTTTTCAGGTTGGGCTAAAGCTTCAATCAGACTTAGAACTATGCAACTAATTTTGACAGATTTATTATAAATCATTCTTCCTGGTAATGCACAGGTTATTAAGAATTTATATTAGTGTTAGGGACCCTTGAGATGTGGTCTGCCGTGTAGTGGCTCAGGGGCTTACAACAATTTGGCCAAAATGTTAAACTAAAAGACCATTTTATTTAATAGATATCTATACATATATATTTAGGCACTGTACCGTGTGTAAGTTTCATTGGATGTGCACTGAGCTCTGTCTGTGTTTTATGTTCTGTCTCTGGTTTTAAATATGCATTTGGGATGCAAGAATAAACAGGAGACTTACAAATTAAATGTGGATCAATTAGGGGAGTCCTTAATAGAGAAGGATTTAGGCGTGCTTGTAGACAGCAGGCTTAGCAATAGTGCCCAAAGTCATTCAGTAGCTGCAAAGGCAAACAAGATCTTATCTTGCATTTAACGGGCAATGGATGGAAGGGGAGTAAACATAATTATGCCCCTTTACAAAGCATTAGTAAGACCACACCTTGAATATGGAGTACAATTTTGGGCACCACTAACTAGAAAAGACATTCTGGAACTGGAGAGAATGCAGAGAAGAGCCACCAAATTAATAAAGGCAAAGGACAATCTAACATATGAAAAGCTAGCTAAATTAGATTTATTTACATTAGAAAAGAGGCATCTAAGGCTACGGCCCCGCTGGTGCAGACCACGCTGAGCGCGCAGTGCTTGCCACTTTTAGTTACACAAATGTTTACGTGCAAGTCCCTGCGCGCGCTCGTGCGCGGGCACGCACGCTCACTCAAGCTTGGCGCTTGAGTCAACAAAAAAATGTACGTTTCAAGCGTGCTCAATTTGTCCGCAACACCCCCCCAGCGCGCTTGCGAAATAGCAAGGACACCCGGCGCTCATGCCTGGAGACCTGGTGACGTCATCGCTCTCAAGCATGAGCGAGGTCAGCACCAGCGGGGCCGCAGCCTAAGAGGGGATATGATAAGAATATACAAATATATTCAGGGACAGTAGAAGGAGCTTTGAAAAGAACTATTCATCCCAAGGGCAATACAAAGGACTCGGGGTCATCACTTAAGGTTGGAGGAAAGGAGATTTCACCAGCAACAAAGGAAAGGGTTCTTTCCAGTAAGGGCAGTTAAAATGTAGAATTCATTACCATGGAGACTGTGATGGCAAATACACTAGATTTGTTCAAAAAAAGGTTGAACATCTTTTTAGAAAGGAAAGGTATACAGGGATATACCAAATAAGTGAACATGAGAAGGATGTTGATCCAGGGAGTAATCCAATTGGCAATTCTTGGAGTCAGGAAGGAATCTATTTTTCCCCTTATGAGATATCATTGGATGATATAATACTGGGGTTTTTTGTTCGCCTTCTTCTGGAACAATATACTGTAAGTATGGATATAGGATAAAGTATCTGTCGTCTAAATTTAGTATACGTTCAACTTGATGTCTTTTTTCAACCTCATCTACTATGTAATAAGTTACGACTCAAATTAAATGTATAAAATGTGATTGTCATTCATACACTACATTTCTTTTTAAAAATTCTGCTATCCTGCTGTTAACCCTGTGCTTTAGTGGATTAATACAGTTTCATACCGGCTTGAAATCTACTTGGACTACTTCTTTCAGCCATTAATCACATTGCCTTTTTATTAACCCCTAGTAGTCTGGGCGTGTTGTTACCCACATCAGTATCTGAATACAACTAAAAGCCAAGTATTCATCTCAGACAGCACCATAATCTCCAACCACACACTTTTGAAAAGTACAAGTGTTGATAAGGCTGATATAATAGGCAGCAGTAGCACCCCTGTGGAACAGGTTGTCCATAAGGCGCTGCATGTTTCTGGCACGTCTCATACAGGTTTAAAGAGGTAAGCTATCCAGAGCCGATACTTTAAGTCAGGGGTGAGCAAACTTTTTATGCCAAGCTCCCCTTTTCATCCATGAAATTTCTCGGGGCCCCCCTGCCTGATATAATCAAAATCACATGACATCAGTGCACGGGAGCTGGTTCAGCCAATGAGGGCGAACCAGCTTTGTGACACGTCTGCCACGCGTCTACAATCTCCTGCAGCCAAGTTCACAAATCTTTTGGGCTGCAGGCGTGCGCACAGGTAGTATACTAGTATTGGATCACTGTTTATTTTATCGTTTGCTGGCATCTAGTAATATGCTTTTTTCTGGTGCACAAAGGCAATCCATTTGAGGGGGCATTCACCCACCTCTTTGCTACATCCCTTCCCTCTCCCATCACCTTTTTTTTCCCCTCCCTTTTTTCCTTCTCCCATTTGCTTTCCCCAGTGTCATCCACTCCTACCTACCAGTTTTATGTATTATTTATTTATTCCCATTTTAAATGTTGCCCAGGGATCAAGGACCCCATAACCAAACTCCAGGGGGGTACTGATGAATCTCCCCTGCTGATCAATACTCCCAAGTGACGCCCCTGACCCAAAGAATAACCCTCAGCCCCTCAAAACTCATCCTCCAAAGCCCCTCAATTCTGCCATCTCTGCCTGACCTGCATCCCTCTGTTTAGCCATTGTGTCTCTCCCTCCAGCCATTCTCTCTCTCACCTTCCCCCAGTGTCTCTCTCATCTTCCCCCAGTGTCTCTCTCACCTCCCCCCAATGTCTTTCTCTCTGACCTCCCACCAGTGTGTCTCTCTCACCTTCCCCCAGTGTCTTTCTCTCTCACCTTCCCCCAGTGTCTTTCTCTCTCACCTTCCCCCAGTGTCTTTCTCTCTCACCTTCCCCCCAGTCTCTCTCTCACCTTCCCCCAGGGTCTCTCTCTCACCTTCCCCCAGTGTCTCTCTCTCACCTTCCCCCCAGTGTCTCTCTCTCACCTTCCCCCAGTGTCTCTCTCTCACCTTCCCCCAGTGTCTTTCTCTCTCACCTTCCCCCCAGTCTCTCTCTCTCACCTTCCCCCAGGGTCTCTCTCTCACCTTCCCCCAGTGTCTCTCTCACCTTCCCCTAGTCTCTCTCTCACCTTCCCCTAGTCTCTCTCTCACCTTCCCCTAGTCTCTCTCTCACCTTCCCCTAGTCTCTCTCTCACCTTCCCTAGTCTCTCTCTCACCTTCCCCTAGTCTCTCTCACCTTCCCCTAGTCTCTCTCTCACCTTCCCCTAGTCTCTCTCTCACCTTCCTCCAGTGTCTCTCCCCCTCCCCCCCAATATTTTTTCCACCTCTCCATGTCTCACTCCCGCTCCCCCAATGTCTTTCTCTCCCCCCCAATATGTCTCCCACCTCTCCATGTTTCTCTTTCTCTCCCTCCCCAATATGTCTCCCACCTCTCCATGTCTCTTTCTCTCCCTCCCCCCAATATGTCTCCCACCTCTCCATGTCTCTCCCCCCCCCAATATGTATCCCACCTCCATATTTCTCTATCCCCTAATGTCTCCCACCTTTCCATGTCTCTCTTTCTCTCCCCCTCCCCGCAATATGTCGGCTACCTCCCCATGTCTCTCTCTCCCTCCCCCCAATATGTCTCCCACCTCTCCATGTCTCTCCCCCCATTATGTCTCCCACTTCTCCATGCCTCTCTTGTCTCACACACATGTCAAACACACAGACACACAGACACACACTTACTTTCACCTGGGGGGAGGGAGTATTAAGCCTGCTCCAGTCCCCCATGTGCCGCTGAAAACTGGGACATGAGGAGGAGGGGCTGTCTGTGTGCAGGGAAGGCCCCGCCCCCGCTGCAGGCAGACATCACACAGAAGCAGCAGCACGGAGCTTGAGCTTGGCTGCCCGTGCACAGCTCTGCCCGCCTCCAGGCTTCCCCGCATGCAGCCTGCGCCCCCCCTAAATAATCTTGCGCCCCCCCAAAGGGGGCACAACCCCCAGTTTGCGCACCGCTGCTATAAGTTACGAGTATATACTATATGTAAGAAAAGTCTAGAGCAGCTCCCTGAAAGAAACAAAAATAGATTTTGAATTAACCAAGACATTATTCTTTAGTGTGTTCCCCACATGCTATGTAAAATAATTGTCTAAAGTACTGCAGTGTCACATACAAACTGGCTTGCGATATCAGATTTATTTTTTTTTTTTTTTAAATGTCATATCAAAAACAGAGGTATCAGCACAAACGGCAATGCTATTACTTATTACATTTTAAAAAAACGGTCAATACAATGAGAATGTATTATTTTAAACACATCAATATAAATAAAGATATTCAGAAACTAAGCATAAGGAAGGTAAATAGTCAATTTAAAACTATGCTCATGTTTTTGTCCCAGTCTTTCTTCTTCATCCAAGCACTCCTTATAAAAAATCAGTTTGTGCCTCTACTATTATAGCCTGCCTCTAACCTGCCATAGCTGGTAGAGCCCAAATAGTTCCACAGGCAGTTTTCTAAAAATGCTTATATAAAAAAAAAAGGGTCAGGATTAATTACAATAGGAATTTTGCCTCCTTAAATTAGACTCAATTGGTACAGTCGAAGTGTTACGCCGATGCTCGCCACAAACCGGGACCGGACCGCGGGGCTGAGGTGGGGTTATATAATCACCGACCTGAGTCCACGCAGACTGATCCGGAGTGCGCAGTTCGTAGTCGTACATCGCAGGGTCAGGATTGGAGAAGGCAGCATCGTCGTTATGGAAGCAGGAGTTCGGCAACAGGTAGTCAGGATTTCCCCGCTTCAGCTTAGGAGCGTGAGCGCGGGGGTGGCTTCTGCGCGAGGAGCGGCCTCGGCCCATGACGCCGATCTCAGCAGGAGGAGACAGCAGGCTGGCCGAAGTTCACCGCAGGGCAGCGTCGGGTAGAACCAACGCTTCAGCGCAGAAGTCCAAGGCAGGTCACTGCAAGAGGATCGCAGCAAGCCGCAGGAAAGGAAGGGTAGCCACTGCTAGGAGGGAATGCAGCAGGTACCGGTGCTGGCAACACGCTTCAGCACAGACGTCCCGGGTAGGCCACTGCAGGAGAATAGCAGCAGGCCAGTGCTGGCATCAACGCTTCAGCACAGACGTCCAGGGCAGGCCACTGCAAGGAGATAGCAGCAGGCCGCAGGAAAGGAAGGGTAGCCACTGCTAGGAGGGAATGCAGCTGTACCAGTGCTGGCATCAACGCTTCAGCACAGACGTCCAGGATAGGCCACTACAGGAGAATAGCGGCAGGCCACAGGACAGGAAGGGTAGCTACTGCTAGGAGGGAATGCAGCAGTACCAGTGCTGGCATCAACGCTTCAGCACAGACGTCCAGGGTAGGCCACTGCAAGGAGATAGCAGCAGGCCAGTGCTGGCAACAACGCTTCAGCACAGACGTCCAGGACCAGGCCTCTGGATACTCAGGAACTTGGAAGGTAAGAACGCTAGGAGAGAGGCCTGGGGTGGTTTGTGGCAGAGACAGTAACATAGAGGTAGGAATAGTTATGCTCGGCGCTGGTTCAGAGCCAACGCCTAGAATATAAAGGGCGGAGATCCAATCACAGGAGGAGGGTGTGTGAGAATTCCTCCAATGAAGTAGCACAGGGCAGAAGCTGCAATGAGAGGCAGCACCTCTGTGCCATAGATTGCCAGAGGAAGCCTGCAACTGCACAGGTCTGCAAGGCAAAAGTCAAAGCCAGTAGTGGATTCCTTACACGAAGGCAGTATAAATATATAAAATAAATATATAAAAAAAAACTAATATTGTATGGCTACATTAGAATGCTCATTCTGAATGAAGTGTTACAACCATTTCCAATTCATTTATGGTTTGGACTTGGACTCATTAACAATTATACAGGACAATTTCCTCACAATGTGCAAATTAACATACAATGCAGCCACGAGTATTAGAACTCTTGCCTGGGAGATTCTGGGGCAGTCACACAGTAAATGCCTCAACATCTCTGTGAGATTCTTAATGGCCCATCGGATTAATACAGCAGGGGTCCCTGCAGTCCCATTAAGTTTGAATGGGACTGCAGGGACCCCCCGCTGTGTTAATCCTATGGGCCATTAAGAATCTCACAGAAATGTTGAGGCATTTACTGTGAGACTGCCCCAGAATCTCCCAGGTAAGTGTTCTAATACTGGTGCCTGCATCAGTAAATGCCGGTAAAATGACTATCCGTCAACACAAATTTATTTTCTGGATTTCTGTTAAAAAATACTTTTAGTACAACTGTCAACTTTAAAGATAACGGTGGAATTAGGCTTAGTAGAAGTTTTGGTGTGTGTATGCTTTACCCACAATACAACTTCCAACAAAGTAAATTGTCATTATAACATGCTAAAAAGTGTATACTAGAAACGTGCAATACTTTCATACAAAAAAAAAAAAAAAAAAACTTCCATTTGTTGATTTCACCCTAAACATGTTATGCCATACAGTAGTAAGACTTACTGTTTTCGCTCCCGGGGCAAGAAAGATTTTGATCCAAAAGTATGGACCCCACGCAGAGCGACCGCAATATCTTCAGAGCTGCAGCTTTAAGGTTCTTAAGCCGTGGCTCCGAAGACAGTATGTCTTAGTACATTCTGTATGTTTTCAGTAGCTACAAACCTTTAGATTACTTACCTAGTGCCATGGAAAAGCCTATTTGGGAGCCATCCAGTTTGGCAAGTACTAACCCAACAGTGCAATACCATGAAATAATGGGTGACTAATGCAGGGCTGATCTTGAAGGACTACATTTCCAGACCGTTTTTGTATTATGAAGTTATAGGCTCACCTTAAAGCTGCAGTTCAGTCAATATCCTGCATGTGTGTTATTTTTAATAAATCAGTTCTGTAGTAAGAAAAAATACTTTTAGCATTTTCTGTTTTTAAAAAACAACTTTGAAAGACCAATTTTCTTGTATTCTATTTTAACAACCATTTACTAAGGCACTGCCCCTTCATCTCCTGTCACAAGCCCTGGCACACCCCTTTGTCAGCCCTGCCCTCCCTCTAGCACATGTCAGTGCAGGAGTGCTCATGAATATTCATGAGCTTCCACTGAGTGACAGAAGCAGAGGAAAAACATATCCCATATCTAAAGATCAATTTATTTCGCCAATCAATTCATGGAGAACGAATTGACTGGCAGCTATACAGTTCTTTATGTAATTAGAGATTGCCCACATGAAACTATTGAATTTAAAAAAAAAAAAAAAAAATTAAAAAAAAAAAAAAAAAGACTGAACTGCAGCTTTAAGGTAATGTCACTGCTTTAGAGCATTTTTAATAGGACAGTTCTACCATGAGAAAAACAGTTCTGAAAGATAGGATACATTGTTCTCAGATTCTGAAGTTTAACACTCCAGTCCCCATGGAACACGGGGCTATCATTAATTTAAAAAAAAAAAAAAAAAAATTTGGATTTAATCAATTCCAATTTTTTGTATGAAAAAGTTTGGCAAGGGAAGAGTCATGTTGAAAAAAATTACCTTTACTACAACATAGAGGAAGAATGCAATATCACAATGACTGATCTAAGGTCAATAATTGTGTCATTGTGGCAGTGAACTACTTAAGTGGATGAACTACAGATAAAAATTAGAGGCAACAAAAATTGTTCAAGACAGAAAAAAAAAATTTTTATCAGCAGGAACAAGAGTGACATCTTGTGACATCTGTTCAAAGCATACACAATCATAAAACAGCATTTACATTTTAAATATATACTTTTACTAAACGGAAGAATCAGGAGGGGAAAAAAAACACTTCAAAGATGCATCAGTGTGAGAAATATTTCTGATGACAACTGAAACGCAGTAATAAACGAGAATATACAGTATACTTTCTGTAGCATTTGCTTTCCTAGTGTGAACAGATTCAGACGCTTATCATCCAGATTAAAAAAAAAAAATGTAAACTGAACTTACTGTAAGAACAATACTTGGCTTCTTGTGCCTGCGGCTGTTTGTAGTACACCTGGCATTCATTACAGTAAAACAATAGATATATTTATTCATTGGATATCTATTTTTTTCTTTTCACATAAAAAGCATTGGGTTTTAGCATTCCATTATTTTAAACTCTACTTTTATTCTCAATACGCATGGCAAAATGTTTTTGTTGGCAAGTAAAAACGCTTTCTAAATACTACGCACTTACCAGAATGCCCTCCTACTGTCGCTGTACGTTTTTCCCACTTACCAATTAGATTATAAGCTCTTTGGAGCACCGACACCGTTTCCTAAATGTTACTTTTATGTCTGAAGCACTTCTTCCCATTATGAATTATTCGTATTATTTGTTATTTATATGATTGTCACGTGA
This sequence comes from Ascaphus truei, assembly GCF_040206685.1. NCBI lineage: Eukaryota > Metazoa > Chordata > Amphibia > Anura > Ascaphidae > Ascaphus > Ascaphus truei. Next base: position 302,436,745 of record NC_134485.1, on the reverse strand, counting down.
TTACTGCTGTGAAGCGACATGTAATGGTGCTATATAAATAAAGACATATTGTACATACATACTACCCAGTAAATTGTTGCGCTAAAAGGGCACATCATTCTAGCACCATTTAATAATGATGTGCAAACAGTATCCAGCACAATCTGGCGCACTAACACACGTATTCCCATTTATACAGTATGATACAGTTTGACCAAAGCTTTTATTAGTCAATTAAACTGATCCATTTTGTCTAAAACTGTGTTTCCAAACTCCAGTCCTCAGGGAACCCCAACAGGTCAGGTCTTAAGGATATGCCTGCTCCAGCACAGGTGGGTCAATCAGCAGCTCAGTTATTTTGACTGAGCCATCTGTGCTGGAGCAGGGATATCCTTAAGACCTGACCTGTTGGGGTTCCCTGATGACTGGAGTTGGGAAACACTGGTCTAAAACATATCCCTTTGCAACCTAACATGTAGACACTGTTTCCCTTACAGCAAGACCTCCAGTTGTAAGCCTACTGTAGGGGAACAAAACATGTAATATGTGACCCAAATTGATTTCAATGCATGTCAGTGTTTGAAAACGTTACCACTTGCACAGCTTTGGGCAAAGCAGGCATGTTGTGTTACATTTCTTTAAATGCCTTTTGCATTGTAATACAATATAAAGAAAAAGGGAAAAAAAGGATATTTAGCAAGCTTTAGTATTTTTATTTTTTTTACTAACTTACATTAGAGACCTGTACTTACTTTTAAACCATCAAACACAATCTGCGCATCTTAAACCTATCACTACCATTAGTGCATTGTGATATTAGGTAGGACTGCACCTTAAACCATTGAGTGCAAGCTAATTGTGGTTTCTAGCAGAACAGCAATTTATTGAAAAGACAATTTAAGGGCTTCTGGCAGGAAAGAGAAAAGACAATATTGCATGATGTTCTTTTGTCCAAAATAAAGCATGGCTATAATAGGCTAAAAGCTAGTTATTTGACTTTATTTGCTTGTAGCTGTTTTTATGTGCTGAATTCTCTTCTTCCTGATTCTGAATTACAGTAAGTAGTTAGGTAAACTTGATAATTTTCAGTAACTTTTTGCTTACAAGTTGGAAAAGCTACTGCACATTCCCACTTAGGAGAGCTGAATCATTACTAACAATATTGTAAGGACATGAAAAAAATTGGAGCATAAAAGTATGGAATGTGGTGTTTTTTTTATGTTTGTTTTTTAAACTCACTCCACTATTTATTTTATTAGGAAACAGAAAGTCACATTCAAAGTAGCGTCGTGCTTTAGATTTGTAATTAAATAGCTAAGTGTAAATGTCATTGTAATTATGAAAGTTATTAGTGTTTACTGCACTAACCAGACTGAGTATTGCCCTATTTAAGTTTTAGTTCTTTATTACCTACTTTGTGGAAGACCGAATGTGGCTGCACCCAATATGCACTACTATTTACAATGCTTTTTCAAAAGTTATTTTGATTTTAAACACTATTCGCATTCAGTATTTCGTTCACAACTAGTCAGTAAAAGAAAAAGATACTGTATGAATTTAAAAAATGTGGGCATTTTTTGTAACCACCTTGTATTATTTCCTATTTATTTATAAAATATTTTACCAGAAAGTAATACATTTAGAGTTACCTCTCGTTTTCATGTATGTCCTCGGCATGGAGAAGCCAATCATCTGATTACCTTATAACTCCAAAGGAGCAAACATTATAAAGCAAGAAAGGAGGAGGCTTTAATGACATCCATATAAACCTTTAAAGAAAAATATAATATGCTCTAATTCTAAGCCAGTATATTCAAAGAATTACAATATTTTTGAAAAGAGTACACAAAGGTATCTTCGAAAAGTAACCTTGTAATCTCTGTAGCCAAAAATGTATATTATTATAAAAAAAGCTCTATTAGGTGTAGCTTTAAATCAGTGGATAGAAAGTGTTTGTGCAAGAGAATAACGGAGAGTTTACTTCAAGTGATTCGAATTCCACCTTTGCACAAATAATCACCATCCCCTTGTATATAAATGATTTGCTGTCCTGTTGTCTCAGCCACCAACACCACATTCTATTTCATGATGTGTCTTAGTAAGATAATATTTAGCATGCATGATATAATGGAAAGTGAGGATCTCAAAGAATAAAAAATATCATCAACTGAGACGCCTGCCATCAGTTGATATATCGGGGGGTTATCATTACCACAAGGCTAACTCCTATAACCCTTGATGCAGCTATCTCCATTCACGGACACTCCCTTTTTAGTAAAATAAATCGGAGAGGAAAAGGGGTGTTATTTTATATTGAAGACTCCTAACAATGTACACTTATGTACAACCCCTCCCTCCCCAAACTCATCCTGTTTTGAAATGCAAGTTGGGTAATTGTGCATCCCCTTCTCTAAACCCATTCTTATTGCTGTAACACAAAAAATGGTTAACTATGAGGTAAGTCGCCCAAAAGAAATTTACTGGATGCACACCACGGATATAAAACTTAACATGTATTATTAAAGTAAAACAACCATCACTAAACATATACAATGATTGGGTGTAGGCATGATATAGGGAATGTCTAACTATATTGTCATATTGGCATTTATTATAAAGCCATGGTTTGGTAATCATATAGTAATCTAGTGTTTGTTAGGTCCTGTCGCTGCAGATTTTAGACAATCTTCAAATATTTTTTTAATCTCAATTACTGTCTTATCCCAAGATACACATATTCTAGATGTTTTTGTAGCCTTCCTCTCATGATGTAGTGTCTCCGTGGCTACTTTGGATGTTCCCTCTTCCAGCTCACCCTAGAGGTACTGTAATTGATACAAAATATCTTAAACCCACTACTAAGTAGGGAGTCACCTAGAACAGCGGTGTGTAAACTGGGGGGCGGGTGATTTTTTGGGTGGGGCACTGGCGGGTGCAGAGGTCCCGCGCTCTTCCCCAAGGCATTTAAATGAAATGCCTGGGGACTGTGCGAGGCCTCTGCAACCTCTACTTACAGAGGTTCAGCCGGTTTCAGGATGCGTGACCTTGGCAACGCCGCTGGGTCGTGTGATGTCACGGTTACTACGGTAACGTGATGTCAAATGATGCTGCGGGTCATGTGACACGAACCCGCGGCGTCATATGATGCTGCACGAGGTAAGGGAGGGAGGGCACACCAACAGAGGAGAGCAGGCTGGGGGTGGGCGGGCAGCAGCAAATAAAGTTTGCACGCTCCTGACCTAGAAGATTTGGCCAGTGACTCTCTGCAAGATGCAGCTTCTACATTCATCCGGCTTTAGTTAGGCTGTCCAGATTCCTGGGATGCTTATGTGCATCTGGGCTCCTTAACAGGTAATACCGCTTAAAATATGTGCAGATGGGGATCACCTTGCATATCGCGTCGATGAGTTCAAGGAGTTATGCCGCTTGAAGATTAGTTTAAGAACGCAGACCATGTGGATCATCGAAGCGGCCAGTGTGTTTTCCATTCGGCCTGCACTAAGTTTCATGTGTTCCAGAAGCATCAATAAGTCAAGACTCGATCACGGGGGACCTCCAGCGACAGTCACCATGGCTGCATGGTGCCAGAGTTTCAGGGGGAGATAAAATTGAAAACACCCAGTATAGACTACACTTGCTGCGGGCCTGGAGAGTCCTTTTAAGAAAATAAACTACTGCTATGCTGTAGGAGAGGAAAAAGAGTGTTCTGAAGGTGAAAGGCGGGTCTTATGTATCAGTACCTGAAGATGAGTTACCTGTCCTACTGGGCTGATGGGAGGAACTACCCCTATTCGGGACCCACTGCCCTGTGGGGAACAGAAATTTTAATATAATATTAAAGAAGACATAAAAAGAAGAATGCTTTATAAGTAAAAAGCAAAATCTCAATGTCACAGAATGTACTTTCTGTATCAGAAGAATTTCTCAGAAAGCTTCACCTCGAATATACTGAAACGTTCATATACAAACTGTAACAAACAGTTTAGGAAGGATAACAGAGGCTCATTTACAGAGAGTCAGCACGAGTTCAAGCTGGACTTAAAGAGGACCTACTTTTGCCTTGTTCTAGATGCCACCAAAAAGTTGGTGGGGGGGAGGAGAAGTTTTAGCGCAAGGTTTTACCAACATGAATGTTTAGACTTGGTAACTTATTTTGCAACTGTTCAATAGATTTGTGTAGCGACAATATCAACTACTGGTGTTGCTACTGATGGCATTATTACTTAAACATCTTAAACATCCTACATTTTGTATATCCTCTTATATTGATAAACGGATAATAAAATCCTTTGAATATAATCCCTTCTTTGATACAATCCTGAGTAGAAATGGGTTTATATGGAGATAGCAACTACTTGGAAAGTTCTGTATAGAAAGTGTAATAGCCATGCTAAATTCTAAGGTGCAATAACACTCCTCAACCTCTTCACATGCAGCTTTCCCCCCTCATGCTCAATTGGAAACATTTAAAAGCCGAGGGATGTGGTTTTTACACACTCATTCTGTGGCATGTGCTTCTTTTAGAAGTTTAAATTTCTTGAAGCAGGAACACGTGTGAAACTCCGCCAGGTGAATGCAGGGGAAAAACAGTAGAATTGCAGGCGCACCACCATCCAGGCCACAGACAAAAGAGGGTGACTCAATATTTGCAGAAACTATGGTTAATTGAAACAAGTTAGGCAGAGGAAAAACTACCTACATGTTTCGCGCTGCCGCTTGTTCACGGTCTAATTTATTCAAGCCTCTAACCTTCATTTTTGAATGCTCTGCAGACCAGGAAACAGCCTGTTTTCCCGCCGAAGGGGGTTGCGCTCTGAATCAAGGAAACGTGTAGGTCGTTTTTCCTCTGCCCAATTTATTACAATAAACCATCGTTTCTGGAAATATTGAGTCACCCTCTTTTGTCTATGTGGACTGGATGGTGGTGCGCCTGCAATTCTACTACTATTTCCCTACTTTGTGTTTTACCAACAAAAGCTTCACTGTTTCTATTACCAGTCTGTAATGAGGATATAATTTGTGCAGTAGTAAAGCATTGTTTCTATAATTAGTCCTTAATATGCCTATAATTTTCATGCCATATTAGATTACTGTAAGGGCCATCTTAAAAATCTGCATCTTATAATCAATTGTGGAAATCTTCTAATACCAAATCAAGTCCTACAAAATTAAATAAATCCGGTCATTTTAACAGCAATTATGTTAATTAAATGGAAGTTTGTATCAGTTTATATACTTCAATTTGCATTTGCACGTTCACATGGCAGTCAAGTACAACAGGCTTAAGCTGTAAGAAGCTGCAGTGTTCTTATAACAAAATATATGCTGATAGAGGGACTGCTCTCTTAAAGCAGCAGTTATAGCCGACTTTCCCCTCCCCCCCCCCCCTTTAATACGATCCACACAATGATAATTAGGTAAGTTGCTGATCGATCGAAGATTCGGCTCAGGACTTCACAAAATGTCTGTCAGTACAGCAGAAAAGGACCAAAGATGAAAAGTTCTGTGGGGAAGATCATATGACCAGTAAGTCACTAGATACAATTGGTGCACTGCTAGAGGGCAGGGCTCAAAAAGGGGTGTGCCACAGCCTGTTTCAGAAGAGGAAGGGGATGTGACTTTGTAAATGGTTGCTATAGAAATAAAAAATGCTTGCAACATTATAATACATGAAAAATATCATTCAGCATTTTTTTTTCAATGCTACAAGTATTTTCTCATAGTACAGAACTGATTTAAAAACAACAAATCTACATTAGGTTTTTGCTTGGTCTGCAGCTTTAAATAAGGTGTACAAAACCTTTGATGTGTAAATAAGTTTGTAATATTTCACTGCAAAATATTTGTAATTTTATTTTTTGCGAACTGTGCAGCAAACAACTCAGAAGCATGTTTCTTGTATAGATTTAGCTTTAAAATATAAAAACCATTATATTTGCTATGCACTCAAATAAACAAAAAAAATCTAAAATAAAAGGATTATATTCTCTTTTTTTCTGCATGAGACAGCAATCTTTGAAGATGGCATCCCATGCATATATTTATTTTTCAGAAAGACACAGGAATGCAAAGTACTCATGGAAAAAAAAAACCAGCATCCATTATCATTTCATTTTTCTGCTTCAAATGAAGGTTATATACATGTAGGTTGGTTGACATGGTTCCTCATTGATGACATACAAGTACAGTACAGAGATTACTGAACCTTACATGTCTCTTTAATGCACTATAGCTGCACATAAGAAACAAATCTGCATTCTTCAATGCAGTTACTGAACTACTCATAAACATGAAAACATCAGCATTATTTCACTTGAAGGAAACCTTGATGTTCTAACAAAAAGCTAAAAATTACAAATAATCATAAATCTCCTTGCCAGGTTTTAAATGTTTTATCTAAAAGGTGAGAAAACAAAATCTTTATTTTTACAAAATAGAATAACAGGGATTGCACATTTAATATATGAGGGATGTGAGGGATAGCACTACAAATATAAATGTACTAAGTGCTTTTAAATTTACTGGGACTCCATTTTACATTTTACTAATAAATAGTAGTAGGTGTGAAATTAATTCCCTGGAAAACATTAAGCACATATTTATCCTACACTACATGAAGTTCCAGATTAAAAAAAAAAAAAGCATTGCAATAACAAATCACATCAGGCCTATTGTACTGAAAATAATACAAAATAAATAAAGTGGTTGCTTCAAAATCATTTAATGTACTGAGCCAATCACACAACGTCAAACAATGCGTGTATGTATATGGATGAAAATGTTACTGGGCATACATTGTATAATGCAATAACTGCACAAACACACACACAGAAAATTGTTATAAATATTGAGAAGAATCTTTTGGAGACAAAAGTGTAAAACACAATGTTGCTCTAATGACATAGCATGCTAATGTTTTCCAGCACTGCACCTTTTGAGGGCACACCACCTATACCAATGAACATATTACTTTGCATAATTCAAGACAATGGTCACGACGCAAAGGCTAGGATAGGCAGGTTTAATTAATACACAGATGTTTCATATATATATATATATATATATATATATATATATATATATATATATATATATATATATATATATATATTAATTATATATATATATATATATATATATATACACGCACACACACATTAAATATATATATATATATATATATATGTAACTATATATATATATATGTAAACTATATAAATATATACACACACACACACACACACACACACACATATAAATACATCTGTCATGAACAGCACACAGCCAATTCGCTGCCCTATCTTTCTCCTCCGTAAGGTACGTCAAATTAGTTAATATTTACCCTTACTCTGTCACAATATATACCGTCAATACACTGCCATCACCAAAAGAAATATCAAAAGTAATTTACTGAGTTTAATAATCCTTTTTTTATTAAGAAAAAATTATGTACTTACAACACAAAAATCTGCTGTTGAAAAATGAGTTAAAAAAATGTAGTTTCCGCTGTACAATAAGAGCCCAAAGCATTACTTATTAAAGTTTGGCTTTAGTATTAAAAAGAAATACAGTGCTTAGGTTACAGAAAAGTAGTATTACAAGGACATAGTTACAATAAATGCAGACAGTTTCTTCAAATAAAAGTTCTTCCCAGAGAGGTCACTGGTGTAGGAAAGATGAAAATTCACGTGACCCCAAAACATACCTCTGTTGAATTGTAATTGAATAACTCTTTAGTAAGACCTATATACCCTTTTTCTCCTATTGAAACCAACGTAAGCCCACCGCTATCACCAATCAGCCAATTGGCTGACATGTTCGACCTAAAAGAAACAAAAGTCTTGCGACGTTTTAAAGTTTATCTCAATATATAACAGGCTTCTTAACTTTATTTCTATAACACTTCGACAGTCGCATCTGTGTACTTAACATACACGCCTTCACCTACAATTTGAAAGCCTAATATCTATTTATGAGGAGAAACAGATATCTGTCTTTTGCACCACCTACCATTGCACCCCTTGGTACTCTGTAGAACCCCTCCCAAGAATGCTTTTCCAAGTGTTTTTAAAAGGGTCTTGTTAATCCTTATGTCAGGAAAGCCATATTTTAATCCCATCTCTGGCAAAACAGATGTTGACTCAAGATAACCTCAGTCCTATATAACACAGGACCGGCTTGTTAGGCCATAAAAACAATTCTTGTATTTTTAAGGCAAGTTGTAACCAACATTAACCCCCTGAGTGCCACATTGATTAAAATACCCAATATCTCCTGCCATATTCATTACACGTTAATCAAAATGTCTTTTATAAACTAAACCTGATAAAGTTAACAAAAGCAGTGCAAAGAAAATGAAGAACTAAAACGTATTTAACTAAAATTATTCATGTCAGTTTGTAATGTTTACCTTTTCTTTGACAGGAGAAGGCATGTTCAAGTTGGCAGAGTAAATCAATATCTTCATACTTGTCCTCATTTGCCATTAGCCAGAAACAGTTTTCCGTCATTTCATGAGGTCTAATCTACATTTAAGGAAATATCAAGTTTGTATTGATATAAACTGGTAGCGATCTACAAAAAGTACAATACACTAATGGAAAACGTAAGTCCTTGCTTCCATTACCATGTCACTTATTTTAGTTAGCTTCATATAATCGATACAATATTTGATATAATATAAAAATCTATAATCAAATAAGGCCCAAGGACTATTCATCAAAAGTTACAAAGTAATGTTAATAAATCTCTTGCGCCAATATTTTTACATTATATTTTCTGTTAATATTTAAACAGCCTTCAGTAGTTAGTGATTTTATGAGCTAGTAGACTTTTGACTTTTTAAAAACAACATTGCTTATGACAAATGTCTGTTGTCAAAGAAATATTCTAATCTGCTTAAGGCAGAGCTGATAAAAGACTTTGTTAGTTAAAGGAAAAAAATGTGTGCCGAATATAAATGCAGAAAATCCATCTAAAGTCTAAATGTGTTTTTTCTTTCAGTGACATTGATCGTGTTTCAATTTTCCTTGCATAAGTAAGAAATGTGGAAAAATGGAAAAAAAATTGTTTATTGAAATCCGTAAATCATAAAGGGATGTACATGGCCATCACAAGTTAACAATATGTTTTAGATATGAAAACTACAGTATGTGTCTAGTTAAAAACCTCAAGTTGTTTATTCCCAGAGGTCCTGCCTCAACTCGACCAATGGAACATTTGTGATTGCTCGTTTTAAAGTCCCTGACTATAAAACTAAATGAGTTAGAACTTAATAAATATGCTATTGAATTTAAAACTACCAATTACATAAAAAAAATAGTACCTTTGACCAATTAAGCCTCTTCATCCCAACTTCTGGTTTAAATTCTTTTTTAGGCCTTAAACCAAAAGGAAGTTTATGCACAGGAGAACGCTGCCCTCCCGAAAATCCAGGAGGGGGTGGTGGAGGTGGGGGACCACCAAACATCGGAGGTGGGGGCGGAGGTGGCGGAGGTGGCATAGGACCCCATGATGGAGCAGGTGGAGGAATACCAGCAGATGGCAAACTGCTAGATCCATCTTGTGTTGCAACTACAAGGCCAACGAGTGCTGCACCATTCTAAAAGAAAACAAGTCCATTAAATAAAACATATTTTTCATAAAGTTGTTTAGTGAGAAAGTAAGTCAATGTTTTCTGTAAATTTAGGAAATGATCTGCTTACAGTCCTTCTCAAAAGCAGATGCATACTTCTAAACAATTCAAATTTGCTTTGTAGTTTATACTGCTGTAAAATTGCTTCAAGCAGCAACCACTTAAACATTTTGAAATGGAGGTTGTAACTAAGTGATCGTTATTTGTATTGTTTTTCATTTTTCCAAAAACGTTATTTTTGCTGTGTGTTCCCTAGTTATTGCATCCCTGACATTGGCTGTTAACATGGCAAACTACTGTCTTAATGCGTGTGCAAATAGGAACAATGAGCTTCCCACATTTTTATAACAATATTATTTCCTCTACAAATCTTTAATCACTTAAAAAGCAATGTCATTACTGATTATTCTTTCAGACAAATGATTTAAATCGCAAGCTAATGCATAACATTCAACTGCAGCCAAAATTATTAAAAAGTAAAATTTACTAGAAAATAGCCATTAGCACCCTTTGATACATCGCCTTCCTAATGTATATGACTATGATTTTTATTTTATTGATAAAGTAAAACTGAGGTTACATGTACAGTAGCAAGAGTACTTTAAAGATTCAACATTTGTGTGCTGACTTGCTCCACAGTTTTCTCCTTTCATTTCCATTACACATACCAAACTGGTGAACTATGGATCACAATAAATGATATAGGCTCCTAAATATTGACGAAACTAAAGTACTATATTTTGTCATTTCTCTCCATAACCAAAATAAAAATGTTTACAAAAAGAGTTAATAACTAAATTCAAATTACAAGACAAAAAATGATTAAAGAAAACAAAAAAACTTTTTAAGAGGCGATCAACCCCGTTTTTCCCCCCTTACTATAGAATTGAACCGGGGTTGCTTCAGAGCAACTTTCATTTCAGCTCCGGAGACGCCTTGCTTCTGGAGATACTTACCTCCATAGTGGTTGCCAGTAGACACTCCAGGGTTCACTATGTCTGCTTTTCAAAACTCCCGGGCCCTGCAGCCAAAAGGAAGCTGTGACATCATCCAGTGCAGCTTCCTATTGGCCCATGTGACAAGGAAGCTGAAAACTGCAGTGATACAGGCACCCAATACGGAGCTAAGTATCTCAGGAAACATAGGGGTCCCCGGAGCTGAAATCACTGGGGTTCAGCTCCGGTGATCCCCTGCTTCAAGCCTGCATTAAAAAATTATGGGGGAAAAAGACACAAAAGTGGCTTGGATTGCTCCTTTAAAACAAAGTAAGCTGAACTTTACCATATTAAAAGGTCTCTGTGGCCCCATTAAACATAACCTTGAATGTAACCAAAGCAATCCCAAGCAATGCAGTTTGTTATGATCGCCTGCTAACTTTGCAAGAATTTGCTATGGCTGCCTGAGGCTGGCTAGAGCTTCTAGGTTTAATAAATCTAACATAATAGATATGAACAATGCAACATTAAAAAAAAAATGGTATCACAAATGAAGTTAAGATTTTATTTATACAGTATATTATATTTTCATTAACTTTAAAAATGTTCCTATTAGCATGTGTGAAGTACCTAAACTTCGTCATGCAGAGATTTACCAATGGTGATACTGAACTACTACTACTGATGCCGATTTGTATATTCTTTGTGATTGTTTTTAGAGTGCTCAATAATTTGCACATTGTGTTACCAAACAGTTTTCAACCTTTGCCAATGGATCCCATTTAAAGAGACTACTGTATTAAATTTAATTTCAATCAACCCTCAAAGACATTCTATAACAACACTCACCAGCTTAGGTTTCAGGGGTTAAACAAATATATTTTCCAAACCATACCACTTATGACTGAGAATCAAAATGTATGATGTGTACTTTATTTTCTCCAAGTTCTCTCTCCTTAGCACTCATTCAGCTCTTAGAATAAGTACACAATGAAAAGAAATTGAGACTTCTTATAGTTTTTCCTCTAAATATAAAATGTGTCAAACTGCCAAATTGTATATCTACTTTGTAAATCACAGGTTGCTTTCTTTTTGTCGTGTTTCAATCTGTTTACTTTTTCAAATTGAAAAATTATCAGAAAATGTTCCTATTCAGCTGCAGGTTATCTTTCACTGCAGGTTACCCAAAGCTAAAGGTTCAGCAAAATAAATTGCTTGTGGAATAATTTCCTGTGCGGAGACAAAGATCAGTGATGAATGCCAAATCTAAAAGCTTGAGAGCTCTTACCCTTTGTGGTTAATTACTTAGGAAGTATGTGACACCAGGAGCAAAACCCAAATGAAACATATTTAATTAACAAAAGCCTTAGCAGAAAAAAGATCAATTTAGGCTCACACATGGCTAATTAATACCTCACTATATTACTTTTTGAACCATAATGTGGCACCTAGGAATAGGAAAATTGATAGTAAACAATGCTGGGAGGATGTTGAAAAATCTGAAATCCTATTCTTGTTTGAAAGGTATTAAGTGGAATTTGTTTCAACAGTCATGTTCTTGTATTTAATAGATTCATTTAACATGGTCCATTACCTGGGATTTAAAAGCCTGTAATTCTGCTTGAAGTTCATCGATTTTTTCTTCTTTTTTCTGCAATTGGGACTGGGCCTCTTGGCGAATAGTAAATTCTTCTTCATACTGAAAATCATAGAAATATCATAATGCCATTTTACAAATATAACCATTGTCCTAATCCCCTTTAAACATGTGGATTAAATAAAAATGAATTATACATACACAAAACGAAAACCATTACTTTCATATACATTAGAAACTGTTTTTGGGAATATTCTTGAGTACAGATGTAGCGAGACACATTGTACCCAGCAACATGGTCAAAGAAGCAAAAGTCAGCCGTGATCGAGTTGCAGAGGGTCCATGCTTCCGAATGGGACCCCCAAAGCTTTAATCTTTTGGTGCCTCGACCACCGTGGTCGGATGACAGCGGCACCAAGGACACTTAGTCTGGCTACATCTGTACAACTTATTTTGTACTGGAATGCTTATGGTGTATTGCGTTTTCAATGTATATTTTTGTAGGTTATTTTTGCAGTTACCTAATTAAATATGATTTGTTTATTATAGGCTAAAGAGGAAGGCATTACAGCTGAACCCCCTTATAACGCGGTGCTTGGGTCCACATAATGCGATGGGTTACCCGGGGGGGGAGGGAGAGGGAGTTAGCAGGACGAGGCCGCGGCTCCGGTGGGAGAGAGACACCGAGACAGGAAGTGCCGGACTGTGCCGGGTCCTAAAGACAGGCCGGAGCCAAGAAGGCCGCAGGGTCCTAGATATGGCCTCTTCCCAGTAATCACTTTGCTGGCGGAAGCAACAGCATTATTCCCCACCTCGCTAAGAACCGAAAGCACCGGGAGGCAGAGGGACACCACATCATCGGATTATGCACACACTATATATATTATATCCGCGAGATTCTGAATGGAGGAGACATGGAAGCAAAATAACAGGGAGACTGATAAACAAATACATAGTGTGAACATGCCAACTTTCACAGACCCAAACCAGGGAGATGTACCAGTTCTGTGCCAGAGAATCCGCATTTTGGGTTGTGGCCAACGTGTGACAGCTGCTGGGTCTGGCGGACCAGTAATAAAAAATATAGTTTGTGTGTCTCCGTTAGCAATAAAACATTGAATAGATATTTATAAAAAATAAAGTAAGAAACAAAGAAAGAAAGGTAGGAGATGTTCTAAATCGGGAGCCATGCTCAGACTATGTTATAAGCGATCTGCGTTGTAGTAGATCGCTCTATAACGGGGCTGAGCTGTATTGAAACGATTCATCCTGATTGTTCAAAATTTCAGGTATTTTATAGCCAATACTAAGAAATGTTGGCACCACTACAAACATTGAAATAGACTCATCTCACAATGCTTAGTTTACCAGCACCACATGATCAAGGTGTGGGGATGGGGTAGAAGTGGATCAAAGAGCGGTTTAGTCGAGGAGGGTGGGAAGGGAATCCATAGTGGGATGTGGGGGGCCCCATTAGCAGGCGCGGAGGGGTAATCCAGAAGTCCAGGGGCAGGACGGACACATCAAGATGAGAAGTGGGCAGGCGAGCTGTAAGTCCAGTGGAGCGGAGACGAGTCTGGTTACTAATGGTAGAGTAAGGGGGCTGACGGCCATGGCATTAATGGCCCAGTAATTCCATGTCCTGCGGGATAACTACGTAAGAATACTGATGCAAATATAACAATAACAATTTGGCCCTCTTTTATTATTGAGGCATCTTATGTTTGATCTGTATCTCTAGACCCTTCATATGTCATATTTTGTGATCTAGAATCCCTCAATTACAATAATCTCCAGTTATCAAGGTTAACAGAGCCCTTTCTCATTACCTCATTAGTTGAAAACAGGGCAGTCAAAACTTGATGCTACCTACATTTCAACATTATACAAAGTTTATAAGAGCATTCAGTTTGATTTAAGGAGTGTTAAATTATCTGTGGTACATGGCTTGAACTTGCGGCCCATGGGCTAAATCGGACGATCTCCTTCTGCTAATTTGAGAACTATTGCTCAAGGAGTTACTTATTTTAATTTTTGTAATAAAAATATTTGATGCAAGTGTTAATGTTTGCAACATGTCCGCAATGGTAGCCATTTATTGAAGTATAATGAAGTATAAAATAAAGCTGGGTACTCAAAATGATTATTATTGAAGGATCACCAAATGGCAACAGATTGGTAGAATTTGTAGAATGTTAAAACGTCTACATCATGAATTCCTTCTTCAAGAAGAATCCAAATAGAAAATGGACATGAAATCGTCCCAATGGGCTTAAGAAAGAAATTGACCATATGCTAGCTAATAAGAAACTTATGATTGAAGACTGCAATGTGCCTAATCGTTTTGACACAAGGAGTGATGACCGATTGGTTTCACTGCAAATTATATCTGGATGAAAAGAAAACTGATTTAAAAGAAGACAAGAACAATCAACATCAATAACCTCAAAAATAGCAGCAGAGAATTGCAACTACAAATGAAAAATCACTTCAGCTTGCTCGCGATGAATAGGGAAACTAACAAACAATTATTTTAAAAAAACTTATGAAGATGAGAAGAAGAAAAAAACTGGAGGAATCGCTGAAAAAAAAACTGGATAAGAAAATCTCTGATGAGAAAACAATTACTGATGAGAATTTCTTCTTGTGAGTACTGAATACGATTCGTAAATTATGAAAAAGGTATTTGATTCTTCCTACACCTCGTGGTTCTAAATGCATTAAGAAGACAAAGTGTTGAAGAAGCATACATTGATATTATAAAGAACAATTATGAGAATACCATATCAAACATTAGATTACATGAAGATAAAAGAAAGATAAAGATCAGCAAGAGTGTGACAGGGGAAAGACACCTCCTGTGGCGCTGAGGAATGGTTTCATTGTGATTGTAGACAAAGTTCTTTTCTTGATGGATTCCTCAAGAGAAAAAGAGAAAACAAGCATACACACTGCAATAGTGCATTACCCAGGGACAACTAGGATGTATAAAGAGAGCAATTTTAATACAATAATAAAATACAGTATAACATATAAAATAAAAAACAATTGATTACACTAAAAATTCAAAAATTTATACTAAAAAGAATTATACTAAAAATAACTATCTGTGCCTTGGCATAGGAAACAGATGTCTTGAAACTTGCTCCATTTGGTGTAAAATTGGAAACCTACTCACCAAAAGTGACTAGGACATAAGCGTTATTGAAATGGTCTTATCAGCATATGGGGCGCTTGCTGCGAGGTGAAATTGCGTCAATCCACGGAAGAGGATCTCCTTTTCTGCTCGGGTGTCTGCTTGCTGCACACTGCTTGCTGCTTTCTCCCAGAGTTCAGCCGATCAACTCCTCCTGTGACGTCACCGCTTGTTCTCCACAGCTACGGTGTCTCAGTAATGCCAAAAGACCTCCTACATGTTTCAAAACTCCTAATAGTGGAGGAAGAAACCCACTATTAGGAGTTTCGAAACATGTAGGAGGTCTTTTGGCATTACTGAGACACCGTAGCTGTGGAGAACAAGCGGTGACGTCACAGGAGGAGTTGATCGGCTGAACTCTGGAAGAAAGCAGCAAGCAGTGTGCAGCAAGCAGACACCCGAGCAGAAAAGGAGATCCTCTTCCGTGGATTGACGCAATTTCACCTCGCAGCAAGCGGTCCCATATGATGATAAGACCATTTCAATAACGCTTATGTCCTAGTCACTTTTGGTGAGTAGGTTTCCAATTTTACACCAAACGGAGCAAGTTTCAAGACATCTGGTTCCTATGCCAAGGCAGATAGTTCTTTTTAGTACAAATTTTTAGTGTAATCAATTGTTTTTTATTTTATATGTTATACTGTATTTTATTATTGTATTAAAATTGCTCTCTTTATACATCCTAGTTGTCCCTGGGTAATGCACTATTGCAGTGTGTATGCTTGATTTCTCTTTTTCTCTTGAGGAATCCATCAAGAAAAGAACTTTGTCTACAATCACAATTAAACCATTCCTCAGCGCCACAGGAGGTGTCTTTCCCCTACATTACCAAATCTGGGTAGGAGATTCCAGATTCACTTCTTTGGGCAGCTCCAGGACTACCTTGGACTCTATATCACAGGTTTTTTGTAATTCATTTTTTGCATGAGCGCTATTGTTCACCTTTATTTTCACTAAGAGTGTGACAGGGTGACACCATGTTCCAACATATTTTTCACAGAAACACTAACTCTTCAAGACAATAAATTGGGAAGAAAAAGGAATAAAAAGCAACAATACTCAAATCACCTATGATTTGCAGATTACATTGTTATTTTTGCCACAAGTTCAGAAGACCCCCTGCAACAAATCAGAGAATTCACCAAAACAAGTAAGAATGTGGGCCACCTTATGACTCTCAAAAAAGACCAAAGTGATGTTCAACAAATGTGTAAAATCTGCAAAGATCAAAATTTATTGAATAGAACTAGAAGTCGAAGACTGTTTCTACCTTGGCCAGCAACTACTGTATAGAAAAAGAAGGGTGAGTGCCCCTTATGCCGATGCTCCAGATATGAGGGAAACTTCAGATATAAGTATAAGTAAACATCATGTCTCATGAGCATTCATAAAGGTTTGAATAAGTAAATTGACAAGAGAAAACTGCTTTTGATATAGGAGTTTGAGATACCTGTGCTTGCGTAGACTGAAAACTGCAGCTAGAGAAAGGAATGATCAAGGGAGAGTCCTGCAGCCTGAGCACCCAACCCCCATAACTCAAATATATGCTGCCGTCACACAGGCACCGGGGCAAGTTGGAAAAAAAAGTCATACAACTCATGTTCTGTTCCCTGTGGTTTCTTGCAAGGTCACAGAATTAAGGAATCTCCAGTCTGGTGCGTACTCCTGCCGAAACTATCCAAACAATGTGATTTTTTTTTTTAATATTAAAAGGTACATCCTCCCTGCAGTCACTCTGACATGTTTCATACCTGTTGGTACTTTGTCAAAGGTACGAAACGCATCAGGCACTTGCCAGGAACTGAGACACCACCTATACTGAAGAGATGAGCCTGGAACCATTGTGACACGGATGAGAGGGGATATTCTCTGATATATCCACTGCCTGCTACCACTTTCCATCTGGTAAGTGGGCCATTTACCCATAGCAGTGGAGTCTATTGTGGGACTTATTCCATTGGGAGATTTTACATATACTGTATCAGTGTTACACCAATTGTGTTGTTTTAATAAATGTTTTTTTATTTTATTCAGTTCATCTGTTGCACGTTTTAGCTTCCATTAGTCGTATTGATTGTTATTTTTTATTTTTTATTGGCATCATCGTTGCAGTCTTGCAGTATTATGCTATGTATTTTGTTTGTTTTTATATTTCATGTACATGATTTCATCACCTCCTGGAGTACATCCTGGAATCTGATTCATCTGCCAATCCTGGTTGTATATTTATTATTTATTCATTTTTTTCACTACATATATAAGTTTTAGGCGCCAGAGGTTAATTCTTTATCACTTCACTATTTTCTCTGACCGTGTGGTCAGAGTTATATCTTAGGCAGCCGCCTTATATTCTTTTTCACGTTGAATATATGTCACATTCACACTAATTTCACCCACTTGGGTGGATAAACACATATTACATATAGATTTAGCGCTACTTATTTGTTTTGTATGTAATTGTTGATGTTACATCTTTAAAATAATTTTTCGTTTTTAGTTTATTATCTATGTAGATCATCAAATCAAGAAACTATCTGTGTCTATATTTTGAGGTAAACTTAAAATTTGAACCGTCATCATTAATGGCTCGGAGGAATTCCTCTAGATCTTCCTCCCCCCTCTTCAGATTAGGAGCACAATGTCAATATAGCACCGCCATAGGACCAGACCAGCGTCGGGCCTGCCCTCAGACTAGATGTTATTGTCCTCCCACTGTCCCATGAAGAGATTGGCATAGCTCGGTGCAAATCTGGTACCAATGGCGGTGCCGCACCTCTGGAGGAAGAAGTTTCCTCCTTACCAGAAATAATTGTGATCCTTAATGAATCTTATTCCTTCAATTATATAGTCTATTTGACTATCGGATAATTCTTTATTTTTGTTTAGTATATATTTAAATGCTGTGCAGCCCTGATCATCTGTTACAGAAGTATAGAACGATGTCACATCGCAAAAAGCCAGGATGTTATGTTCTTCCCATTTCATGTTTTCCAAAATATTAAGCACATAACTTGCGTCTCTTAAATGGTATCTTTTTTTTGTGACATATTTTTGGAGGTAGGGGTCTACTTACTGAGACAAATTGGCAGAGAGTAAGTCAATCCCCGAGACAATTGGTCTGCCTGTAAGATTGACAACACTCTTATGGATCTTTGGTAGGAAGTAAAAAATGGGTTGTTCTTTCATGAGAAATGAATATCCCTTCTCATCCAAAATGCCAGAGTCCTTCCCCTTACCCAAATATTGTCTTAGTTCTATTAAGAACTCATTAGTAGGATTTTTTGTTAGTCTCTTATATGTCTCAGTAGCGTTTAATAATCTATAAGCTTCCTTATTATCGTTTTTTCGATCCATTATAACTGTCCCAACCCCCTTGTCAGCCTGTTTGATAACTATCTTTTTATTCGCCATTAACTCTTTCAGTGCCTGTTTCTCTTCCTTGGTTAAGTTCTCTTTTGGTGATGAAATGTAGGTGGTCACTGCATAACAGAACTCAGCCAGAATAAAAATAAAATCAGCTTTATTGAATTTGAATGCTGCACATCAGAGAGAGCCTCTGATGCGTTTCGTCCCGTCGTGGGACTTTATCAAAGAGTGAAAAGTCTCTCAACGCAGGTATCTTAAGTAGGCCTGTTTATTGGATGGAAGAAATCAGACTCAGTAGTAGGCAATCAACTAATCATGTTGAAAAGCCACGGAAGGAATCAAAAATTGCTTTACACAAGATAGCCTGCGTTTAGACCAAAGAAAAAGTAGCACATATACATAAAAATACAAATAGACAAAAAATAAAATATTAAAAACAAGAGCAAGTTATGTGAAACATCAATAGCATCAATTGATAAAGGCAAAAATGCACATATGTAGTTATAAACATTTGGAGAAGTACATTGAATGTAATAATAAAAAAAAATATATATATATATTGTCACATAATGACAATATTGTCAATTTAACAATACGCTGATATACATTAAGGCATACTAACATGTCAAGCGTATGAAACTTGATATTATAAAGAAATGCACATAACAATAGGAACAATGTGTGTAAAACAATTGATATCTAGAATATCTGATATAAGAATAGCCAAGCATGCAAAGCAATGATGAATATATAGAATGTGTCTGATATGATGTACCGAGACACACTCCCAAGACTCCCTAATCACTAACCCTGAAGGAAATGTTTCAACTCCCAATCAAGGTTGATACCGTGTGGGTGGAGAGTGTTGAGAGTGTATATCGAATACATCTCTTGTTTGTTACGAACATTCTCCCTATTGCCACCTCTAGGGTGGCAAGGTATATGCTCTATGGCTGAAAAAGAAAAGTTGTTAATACTGCCTTTCGAACATTGAGAAAAATGTCTGGCCACAGGATGATTTAAGTCTCTCTTTTTGATCAGACGTACATGCTCGGCTATTCTAACCCTTAGGGGTCTTGTAGTGCGGCCCACATATTTATGTCCACAACCACAATAAAGGACATAAATAACAAAACTGATATTGCAATTGAGAAAATTCTTAATGTAATACTTTCTAAGGTTCTATATGTAATATGTAATGTATTTAGTCTGGAATGTACTGTATATTGACACATAGAACATCTGCCACATTTAAAGAAGCCTTTTGGTATACTTTTAACATTAGGGAAATTGGATCTAGAATCGAAAATACTAGGTGATAAATGAAAAGCCAATGTTTTGGCCTTGCAGTAAGAAAATCTTGGTCCACTTTGTACAATAGTTCGGATGTCCTTGTCTAACTACAATGTATGCCAATGTTTTGATATGATATTACAAATTTGTTGAGACTGAGAATTAAATATAGTAATAAACAATGGACTCTTTGTATTATTAGAGAATAATGATAAATCTCTCTCTTTTTTAGACATAAAATTTTTCTTTTTCTTGCAAATAAGGGTTCTTCTATCCATAGTATCTGCCTTGGCAAATGCTGTTGATACGTCTTTGGCAGAATAACCCCTGGCCAAAAATCTGTCAGACATCTCCTTTGCTCGAGACTAGAATACTTCATTGTCCGAACAATGTCTTTTTAACCTAACAAATTGAGCCCCTGGAATGTTCTTGATTAAAGAACGAGGATGACAACTTTGTGCGCTTAGAAGCGTATTCCTGGAATTTTGTTTCCTATAGATGTCCGTCTGGATAGTCATATCATTATCAATATACAGGAATAAATCTAAATAATGAATGTGAATAATATTGTGTTCAAAAGTAAACTTAAGATTGTAATCATTAGTGTTGAGGTATTCAATAAAAGGAAGTAGTGAGTCTTTGTCACCTTTCCAAATAAAGATCAAATCGTCAATATATCTGTTAAAATAGATGATATTATGACGAAATTAATTGTCACTGTGATAAATAAAACGTGATTCCCAAAAATCCATAAATACATTTGCGTAAGACGGTGCAAAACTTGTGCCCATTGCAGTACCCAATTTCTGTAAATAAAACTGTGAATCAAATAAAAAATAATTGTGAGTGAGTAAAAAAGATATAGATGCTAACAAAAAAGTGCAAATGTGAAATAGATAAAGTAGATAAATCAAGAAAGTGCCTAATAGCCGCAAGACCGTGCTGGTGTTCAATAATAGAATACAGGGAGGTCACATCCATTGTAACCCACCTGTATTCCTTGTGCCAAGTGAATTCCTGTATACTGACAATGAAATCCGTTGTGACTCTAATAAACGACGGTAACTGGAATACCAGGGGTTGTAAAAACCTGTCCACATACCGCGATAACCCATCTCCCAAAGATCCAATGCTCGCAACTATAGGTCGGCCAGGAGGGTCAACAAGCGATTTTATGGATCCTTGGGAGATGGTGGAATACCGGAATCACGGGATGTGGACAGTAAAGAAATTCCATTTCTTTTTTATTGATAACATTGAGAATTCTACCCATATCCAATAATTCCAATAACTCAAGGCGATACTTGGATGTAGGATTACTCCCAAGATGCTGATAAGGGGTTTTATCCCCCAATTGTCTTATAGCTTCACTTTGATATTGACTTGTAGACATAATTACAAGGGCCCCTCCCTTGTCAGCATTCTTGAGGACTATATCATAATCTCTTTTAATACAGTCAATCTGTTGGATTTCTGTGTAAGTTAAATTCCCTGATTTTACATGAGAACCCTTTGGCTAGAATGCGTAAATCCCGTTCAACCAAACGTTCAAACATAGTAATAGATGGACCCCTATTGAAGTTAGGACAAAATAATGATTTAGGGCGATAACCAGAGTCCTCATAACCAAAAAATGGTTGAGTGTGTGTAATTAGAGGTTCGACTTGTAATTCCAGTAAAGAGTCCATATCGGAAAGGAAGCAATTTTCCTGAAAGTTCAAGGACTAAATATCATTTGTAGGGGGAGAATTAACCCCTCTTGCCGAATCATCCAATACGTTAGTATCTTCTAAACCATTTTTGGCAGCAAACATTTTCTTTAAGGATAACTTTCTTGTGAATTTTTGTAAATCTATTACAGTCTGAAAAAATTATTTCAGACTTAACCATTTTTTGGTTATGAGGACTCTGGTTATCGCCATTTATGGCGCTATATAAATAAAGACATACATACATTGTTCCTATTGTTATGTGCATTTCTTTATAATATCAAGTTTCATACTCTTGACATGTTATTATGCCTTAATGTATATCAGCGTATTGTTAAATTGACAATATTCTCATTATGTGACAATATATATAGATATTTTTTATTATTACATTCAATGTACTTCTCCAAAGGGTTATAACTACATATGTGCATTTTTGCCTTTATCAATTGATGCTATTGATGCTTCACATCACTTGTTCTTGTTTTTAATATTTTATTTTTTGTCTATTTGTATTTTTATGTATATGTGCTACTTTTTCTTTGGTCTAAACGCAGGCTATCTTGTTTAAGGCAATTTTTGATTCCTTCCGTGGCTTTTCAACATGATTAGTTGATTGCCTACTACTGAGTCTGATTTCTTCCAACCAATAAACAGAAAGGGCTTGCCTACTTAAGATACCTGCATTGAGAGACTTTTCACTCTTTGATAAAGTCCCACGACGGGAAGAAACCCGTCAGTGATGTGCAGCATCTGTGATGTGCAGCATTCAAATTCAATAAAGCTGATTTTATTTTTATTCTGGCTGAGTTCCGTTATTCAGTGACCGCCTACATTTCATCACCACTTTTGCTATCATCCGGTTGGAGCACGCAGACAATCCTCTCTGCATTGGGAGCCGTGTCTCCCCTCCAGCGTGAAACGCATGGTGCTGCCCCCTTGGAGGGTGAGGAGCGCCAGAGCGCATGACTCGCCGGGTTTGTTCCAGAGAAGCTGTTCAGTTCATGCGATGACATCATACACAAGCGCAGTGTTTGCAGAGCTGGGACCGGCAAGACAGGATGGGCAGTGAAGACACCAGGTCGGGTAAGGGCAGCAGGCTGTAGTGTCCCGTGAGTACACGAGAGAGGCATCCACGGTTGATTCTCTTCCTGTCTCTATCTATTCCCTGCTTACTAGCCCCCCACCCAGGTTTTTAGTCTGTCTCCCGTCCTCTGTATAGACTTTTATCATGTAATTGTGTTTTCTGCAGCAGGATTGCCATTCTATCACATATGTCAGAAGTGGCACAATATCAACAAACAGTCATATGCATGTTGTAGAGCACCGGACACTGAGGGGTTCATTCTCCTTACTTCACACATAAGTTCTCTTTTGGCTTTCTTTTATTATTGGTAAGTTCTTCAAATTCTTAATACCATTTTATGGAACACTTCTAAGTGATTTCCCTTTGATCTGAATGAGTGAAATCTTTTTCTATTTGTATTGTGGTAGTGGTTGGTACCTGAACTTCAACTCTAAGTTCCAGATTTTTCCCCAGGAAGTACCTCTTAACCGCAAGTTTCCGTGGGAACTTATTTTGGTCCTGTCTATTATGCTCTTTTTCTCTTATGGGTGTTTTATGCCCCTGATATTTATTAGTGTTGTCATAATGTTTTTTTGTATTCATATTTATGATAGTTGGGGAAAAGCAAGGGCTTAAAGAAAGTACTACATGTTATGCATGTAGGAATGGGCCAGAAGAAAGGGTTTATTACCCTGAAACTGTAACGTTTCTCCCCTTGACACCTTTGTGAATATTATCGTGCTATTTGTTTCTTATTTTCCCTTACTTTTTTCCCTATTTGTTTGTTCTTCCTGTTTACACTATATTTGATTGCTCTATTATCTGTATGCTTACATTGTATAGTATTTCATTTTATTCTCATATTTATGAGTAAAAGATACTATTTTGAAGTATTTCTGACTTAAATATTTTTGAGTGCGGGTTTGCTATTTGTTTCAATATCTTACCCTTTTGGACTTGGTGGGGGCTCCTTGTCTCCCTATACCTTATCATCCATTTAGGTGGTGCTTTTTGTCTACTTTGTTATAAAAAGACTCCATTTTTAGAATAGTTGAAGATTATTTTAATGAAAACGTTTATATACTGGGAGGAAAATAAATTATCTCAAGCCCCTTATACAGATTGGCTATGATTTAATTAAAATGTCCAGTATGTACATAAATTACATTATTATTTATTATTATTATTTTGCTAAATAGACTATAAATTTATTTTTTTATAGAAAGCAAACAACTGCTCGAGATTACATGAGGTCATGGTATTTTTCATCAAATTCCAATTTTTTAATTAATCTAAAACCAAAACCTTTTGGCAAAAAACACGTCAATTTTTAAGTACCAAAACATGTACTCAAGTGCACATCTAATTATCATTTTGTAAAGCGCTCCATAAACGGTTGATGCTATAGAAATAAACTGATATACACCGACATACATTCCACAGTTAGAGAACGTTATAAAGAGCAACAGTCATCATTATGATAAAGAGTTAATACATAATACTGGGCCTTCTAAGGAGCAAAGCAACTAGCATACAAATTCACGGAGATAGAGCTCCCGTGACACACATTGCCAAAATGCATCTGCCAGTTTGGTTACTGAGGAGATTTAATGTCAGCATATACTGTAGTGAAGAAGGTACTGTAAAAAAAAATTGTGGAGGTTCATACCAAGATATGTACTAAAATTACATTGATGTGTGAAATAAAACCCTGTTAGAGAAAATAAAAGATTATTTTAGTACTACAAAAATAGGCTTGTTATATAATATAGCTACTAATTATGCAATATGTGTATAAAAAACATTTATTCATTCTTTAACTGGAAATGAAAAGATTCGAATACAGCATGCGACTCCATGCTGTTTACTTTCTAAATGATGCAGACATTACAAATTGCAGATAATTGAAGGGACCTTTATGGGCCTGAAAGGTTGCACTCTTTAACCACGCGTTTGCTATTAACAGTATCACTTTGATCTTACTTTTGTTTGTTTATACTTTTTACTCATATTAACAAATTGTATTAGGAATGCTGCTACATTTGAAAAAAAAAATCTATATTATTGTTATCTACTATGCTTCCCTACTTAAATTATACTTCTGTCGAGTAGGGATTACTGTATAGTATTTATTTATTTTTTTTAACATGTGTACTTCCATAATTAATCAGTGGAAAACAAAAACACATTCTGGGACAAATTAATGAAATAAGAGGGCAAAACTCTTCAGGGAAAGAGAACAACACGGCACACACTGTATCTCTCCTCTCCTTGCCATTAGTAGAACACAGAAATCACACATTTGTGTTTAGCCTATTCTCAAGAGGAACACATTTAAAGCATATATCTATTTAACTTATCATACATATTTTTTTTAAGGCTAATTATGGACACGGTTTCCAAACAGCTGACATTAAAGCTAACGGAACATTATTGATTTTTTTTTTTTTAAGCACCAATATACTCACACTTACATAAGGACAAAGTAAAATCAATATAAGAAATGAGTATCTACGCTGGGAAACAAAGTCAATTCGATCTTTAAAGCAGGTCATTGTGTAAACAGAAGAGGATAGATGGAAACAATTTACTGTAAGAGGTAAATATGTAGCATAGTCACTGTAACGGATGTATTTGAATATAATAAAGACATGCATTGAAGGAAGGTTTATTTTTTTTTTAGAATATAGGGTTGTTTGATGTGCTAATAATAAAAAAAATAAAAATAATGAACTATAATCAGTGCAGTAGAAAAACGAACCAGTATTCTGGTAATTCCTAAAATGCGAATAATTTTATTTATACATATACTGCATATATTCATATATATGTGTACTAACTTCTTAACGTTAGGCGTTTATGCTCCTCCTCCAGCGTGGTAGGTAGGACCCCCGACCTAACATCCCTAGGCATACGTTTAACAAATCTACAAGATTTTCCTGAAACTATTGCATCATAGAGCACAAATACCATATTCACAAAATAACTCTTCGGGATGGTCAAGACTGTGTACTGTCATGGAAGGGTTCAGAGCAAGATAAAAACTGGTAAGAAATGTATCTTTCTCTAACGTCTTCAATGAAACATGATGGGGATGTACCAAAGCAGTGCAAATTAAGGTTGGCTAGTGTCTGGAATGATGGCTTTAAAAACCTTTCTTACAAATCTAGCCTTTATAGAGGAAGACATATCTAACTTTTAATGCCTAATGAACGTATTCTGTGAAGATCATGTAACAGCTTAACATATGTCTTCTGATGAGGCAAGGGCACATGACCCTAGTAGAATGAGACTTAATTATTAATGGATAATCTAGGTAACAAAGTTTACAGGCCTCTTGGATACATAGCTTAATCCATCTAGTGATGGACAACACAGAAACAGGGCAGCCTCTTCTGTTAACGGAGAACAGTGCAAACAATCTGTTTAAACTCCTATAGATCTGAGATTCATAAATGTAATGAGAAAGTTCTAACCACATCTAAGCAATGTAAACGCTCCTCTTTTTTTATCACTGAGATTTGGACAAAATTAAGTACAAACTATATCCTAGATCATTTGGAAGGCAGAGACCACCTTAGGGTGGAATGGAAGTACAGGTAGCGTAACTATTTTATCTTGATGAACCCTGAAATAAAGTGCTTTATAAGATAAGGCATCCAATTCCTCAATTCTTCTGGATGAAGTAGTAGCTACAAGGAATATTGTTTGAGTGCAAGTAATTTATCTAAAAGCTGGAGAAATTGTTCAAAAGGAGCAGAAACAACTCCAGAATTACGTTTAAGTCCCAAGCAGGCACTAGGGGAAGAAGTCCCCTAGATTTCTTTCATTGCCTTGAGGAAACAAAAATGTTTTTGTCATTAGCCAAGGAGGTATTTAAGAAAACCCTTATGGCTGGAACTTGGACATTAAGAGAACTAAGGCTAAGGTCTTTGTCATATCCACTCGTAAAAAAAAAAATCTAGTACGGGGGGGCGCACGCAGCGTCGAGGAGGATGGGAGCTCTCTAAAGCTGTTCCTTGGACTCCGCTACGATCGCGGATGATTTGGCCCTCCAAACTGGCTAAAATGTCTTTAAAAGACCTCCCCTCGCTAGTGGAACCTACAGGAATGCCTCCCAAAAAAGATAAGAAAGCCACTGACCACCTCAGTGTTCCATTATCTCTCAAAAACAGACGCTCCAGTTCCCGAAATTCAAGATGGCGCCTGCACATATACAAGAACAACAGGATCAGCCACAACAACAAGGGGGAAACTTTATTGACACAGAACAAGATCAAGACACAAAAGAAAATTCCCAAATCACCCCAAAGGTTTTAAAAAGAGCTGTTTAGGGAGATGCAGGGTGTTTTTTTTAAGTGGCTCTTGATAAGGCTGTTGCTGAATTTAAGGCAGATCTAACTTCCCTGACGGAGCGAACTTTACAGCTGGAAAATAAACTCGAAGAATCCCTGCAGTCAGGGTTCAATGGAAGACGAGTTATTCAGACTTAACGACGAAATCAGGAACCTGAATGATACAGTCGATGATTTGGAAAATCGAGAAAGAAGGCAAAAAGAGTAAGAAATATCCTGGAAGCAGTTGATTCGGGCGAGTTGCAAACCTATCTAACAAAACTATTTACCCAAATAATTCCATCTCTTCTAACAAGTGACCTGCATATGGACAGAGCACACCAAACCTTAGGTCAAAGATTGGCGGACCCACGGAAATGCAGGGATGTAATAGTCAAACTACACTATTACACCAATAAGGAGAAAATAATGAGGTTGCAGGAATCAAGATAATGTGGACTTTGTAGACTCAAGGATCCAGATTTTCCAAGATCTTCCCAGATCTACAATCTCAAGAAGAAAAAACCTCTGTCAAGTTATAGCGGTCCTCAGAGATAACGAGATCCGCTATAGATGGGCTTTCCCATTACGATTAGTCATAAACAAAGACAGGAGGCAATTTTCTTAAAAATTACCAGAAGAGGTGGTGAATTTTCTAGGAGCCCTTGGTGTACACGGCCAGCTGTCCGTGAAACCGCAGCGTTCCTGAGGCCCGAGAGACCACCGGAAGCCTCATACAGTGAAGTAGGGGACCGTCCTGAAACGACTGATATCGTCCACCCGACTTGACGGAGCAAAGGGTCATGTCTCCATGGTTAAAGTCTGATCAGCTAGTGGAAGAGGTTGGCGGCTCAGAGTTTGAAATCCACAGCGAACTTTTTTCCCCCGGTGGAATTTGATACCTTCGCTGTTCACCTGAGGTTCCGTTGGATCTAGGTGTGGAGCAAGAAATCTAAGAGAAATTACTTTCTAACAGACAAAGTTATTCTTGTTACATTTCAGTGGATAATCTGATCCTATCGATTATACTAATTTTTCTAAGATACTAATCTTATATTCCAATTTATTATAATTACAAGCCATGAACTCTATAGGAAGAGCAGCAATATTTAATTGAAGAGGTTTAGGCTGTTAATTTGAACTGAAGGCAATTACTTGCTTCCCAAATTCTGTCTATAAAAGAGGTAGAATTTGAGAGGTTAAGAGGTTTGGAGGAATAAGTATGAACGAGTCCTTCAACGAGTTTGGGGTGCTCTGAAATTCGAGGCTTGTCTTCCCCCCCCCCCCTATTTGGGCTTCTTTTATCCCTTTATTTTGGTTTAGAGAAGGACCAATAGTTCAAAGGTTTTAAGATGGCCCGTAGGTCCATCCCCACCATATACTCTTTGTTATTGTTTTCTGTTTATGTTTCCCTAATTTTTCTAACCCCAAGTGTCCTCCCCACCCAGTATTATTACAGAGCAACAGGGAGGATCCGTCTCTCCTCCTTTAAAGGGGATTGTAGTAAGTCATCAAGTTCAGGTAACGACACCGACACACACATAATATACATTATATATTAGGATAAACAGAGAGCTAGCCTTAACATGTATCCCATAACTAATCAATTATCCATAAAAGTAGTCACTAAATGTAAAGGGACTAAGCTCGAATATCAAAAGGAGACTAGCCCTGAAAGAATTTAAGAAAAAGCAGGCGGTTGTTTTGTTTCATACAGAACCCCAACAAGCTCAACCACAACATTATATATATATATATATATATATATATATATATATATATATATATATATATATATATAAGCGTATGTGTCAAAGGAGTGCTACTGAGCATGGCAATAAATATTTAAAACCAGAGACAGAACATGAAACACAGACAGAGCTCAGTGCTACATCCATTAACACAGATACACGGTACAGTGCCTATATATATATATATACAAAGTATTGTAAGCCCTTGAGCCCCTCCAAGGCAGACCACATCTCAAGGGTCCTAACACTAAATATTCTCCAGGAAACCCATTTTAATACCCAAGATCCACCCAACACTTTTCGGGGTACCTACCCATTCGCATACTATTCTTCTTTAACAAAGAAAAAAAGAGGAGTCGCTATTCTGATAAAACAAGATGTCCCATTCCAATTGGAAGAAATAAAAAGAGATAAGAAGGGTAGATTTATAATGCTGAAGGTTTTTTTTGTCAGGGATTAAGGTAACCCTAATGAATATATACACTCCGAATGATCAACAAATCGATTTTTTTTAAATTAATAATTTTAGAAATAGGGGAATACACCCAGGGAATTAAATACTAGGCGGAGATTTTAATATGACCCTGAATCCCAATCTGGACAAGTCCTCGCCGCCAAATCAAAAATTAGCCAATGATGTATTTAACAAATCAATAAGTTTCAGGAAACTCACAAAATAATTTATGCTAGAAGATGTTTGGTGCACTAAGAATTAAAACCAAAGAGACTATACTGTACATTTTATTCTCCCCCTCACAATATTTATACAAGAATTGACTATATATTTGTCTCTGCGAATCTTTTGGATCGAGTCGCCCAGACAAATAGAGGCCCTATAACATGGTCGGACCATGCCCCAGTGGAGTTGGTCCTGAAACCCTCTTTTATTAGACCTAAGGTTTTTCAATGGCGTCTTAATGATTCGCTTCTGAATCAGACTGGGATTGAGGGGGAGATAGGGAATTTATTGGTAAGTTATTTTATGTTAAATAAAGGTTCAGTTGAAAGCCCAACCTCTCCCTGGGAAGTCCACAAAGCCTCTCTTAGAGGTCAATTTATTTCAATAGCTTCATATAGGAAAAGAGCCAAAACTTCGAATAGGAACATAAAAAATGCCCATATAGGAAAATGTATAAACTTCTACAACAGGCCAGAGAGGAACTACATAGACTAAGATTGGAAGACACAGAAAAGGCACTAAAATGGACTCGTCAGACCAACTGTACTATGATAAAGGAAATAAAGCAGATAAGTTGTTTGCAAATAAATTAATAGGGGTTAAATCTAAAATGCAAGTTTCAGCGATAAGATTGTTTTATTGGGAAGTTACATATAACCCTTTCCAAATTGCAGAGGAGTTTTCTAAATACAGCTTAACCCTGTTATAGCGCGATTCGCTTATAACGCGGTTTGAGCGTGGAGCCCAAATATATATTTAAAAAAAAAAAAAAACACTCACTGCACACACTCCCCACCTACCCCCTACCTTTAGTGTCGGCTGCTGGCAGGGATCGGAGCGGGGCTGGCATCGGAGCGGGGCTGGCGGGGGGGGCATCGGAGCGGGGCAGCCGGGAAGTATCGGAGCGGGGCAGTCAGGGGGGAACTGAGCGGGGCTGGCGGGAGGGTCGGAGCGGGGCTGGCATCGGAGCGGGGCTGGCATCGGAGCGGGGCTGGCATCGGAGCGGGACTGGCATCTTAGCGGGGCTGGCATCTTAGCGGGGCTGGCGGTGGGAAGTGAGGCTGCTGGGGGAAGTGCGAGGGGAGTTACGGTGGCTGCTGGGGGACGTGTAGGGCTGCCACCTCTTCCTCCCTCCCCACGATCGGGCGCGCGGCAGCCATTTTTTCTTTTTTTTAAATTAGCACGACCCCAGTTATAGCGCGGTCGGATCGGGTGGCCCCCGAGGACCGCGCTATAACGGGGTTGGGCTGTACTATAATAATTTGTATATTCTGGATTCATCAGACCCCAATTTTAATTGAAAAACAAAAAGAACGATTCCTGTGCTCCTACCAATTAGGCTAAAATAAAAAAATTTAATCAAGCATCTATGGACCAAATAGATAGCTATTTACAGGCTTACGATTTTCCAAAGTTGTCTAAGGAAGAGCTGGAGGGTCTCAACGCTTAAATAAATATTAGAGCGTTGAGAGGTTATGAAATGTTTGAAACCCTCAAAAGCTACTGGTCCGGACGGATTCTCAAATTTATACTATAAAAATACAATGGAATTTTAGCTCCACATCTCCTAGATATGTTCAATAGTTTTTTTTAAAGGGTACCAAGATTCCTATGCAAATATCTAAGCAAAGTTGATGTGATTCCTAGAGAAGGTAAAGACCCAATAAATTGCGCAAGTTATAGGCCAATCTCACTTCTTAATATATTAAAATACTAGCGAATAGATTAAATCCAATTTGTCCCCGTCTAATACATAATGATCAGGTAGGTTTTATAAGTAAGCGTCAAGCCTCGGATAATACGCGTAAGATTATTAATATTCTATATTAGATACATTTCTCTAGACCCAAAGCGATGTTACTGAACAGAATCAAATGGGATTTTCTGGATAGAACTATGCAAGCGTTCGGTTTCTCTGGCCCATTTATGAAAGGGGTTCAGTCCCTATATGACTCGCCAACGGCTTTTTTTTAAATACCGGGAGGCGAGTTAAATCAAATTAAAATTAGGAATGGTACTAGGCAGCCTAGTTGCAACCAGAATTATTAAAACCCCGATATACAGGGCATTAGAATCGGATCAGAACATTTCAAATTATCTTTGTGTGCTGGTGATATTATTCTGACAGTTACCAACCCTCCGACTTCCCTTCCGAATCTACAAGAAGCACTCTCTGAGTTTGGCTTTCTTTCAGGTTACAAAATTAGTTCCTCTAAGTCAGAGTCACTAAATGCAACTATCAGATACTGAAGGAAAATTAATTAAACTAAATTTCAATTATATTTGGAATAAAGCAAGACTGAAATATCTGGGGATTTTTCTCAAAAAAATTATCAATCTCTATAAATATAACGACCTAGAGCTTGTTACAAGAATTAAACAGGATCTTCTATTATGGAATGGCCACCAAATATCTTGGATGGGCCGTATTATATCGGTAAAGATTAACATTCTCCCAAAATTACTATATTATTTTCAGACACTTCCGGTTGCTATTCCGATAAAATATATAAGATATTTACAGAAAAAGATTATGCAGTTTATATGGGGTAACAAAAGACCAAGAGTTGCGAGATCAGTCATGTCGCACCCAGAGAAAGAGGAGGACTAGCTGTCCCGGATATAAAGAAATATTATTTAGCCTCTCATTTGAAACAGATAATTTATTGGCATTCCCAGAAAAAACAATATAGGTGGGTAGACTTAGAAAATATATTTAGTAGTTCAGCAGCACTACCGGCTTTTCTATGGAACAACAAATCAATAAAACACTTAAGCCCAGATCTTTATGGTTCGGCAGTAATAAGATTCTCTCTCAAGATTGGTCTGGGATGGTTTATCAGTACTTTGATGTGCAAAAGACTAAGAATATTAAAGATGTGGGCGATTTGATATGCAAAGGTAAACTGTTAACTGTAGGGAAATTTTGTCAGAAATACTCTCACGGGCTCTGAGGTGTACAGATTTCTTCAAGATTGCCAGTAGGCAGCTGTCCCCATGTGGGTCTTTTTCAGTTAGCTCTGTATTTGAGGAGCTATGTAGAAATGTAAATTATCAAAGGGGACTCATCTCAACTTTATATCAAGTACTTATTTCTCGGGGAAATTAACATTTCGTACACCCACCGTTATATGGATCAATGGGCTCAGGATTTCCAGATAGAGATCTCATGGGAAGACTGGGAAGATATATAGGACAATTCAGCAAATACGTCTATTTGCCCAATTTCAAAAGAGAATATTTATAAAGTGATTTTTAGATGGTACCCAACACCCCAATCGTTGAGTCAGATCTACCCAGGGGTTACAAATCTTTGTTAGAGAGGGGGTGGTGGTATAGGGGATATGGCCTATATCTGGTGGTTCTGTCCAAAGATGTAGAGATTTGGGGTAATACTGCAGAATTTGATTAAGCAGATATTGAGATGAGGATCCTTCTAAAACCCATTTACAATAGTCCTGGGGAAACACTTGGAAAATGTAAACCAAAATACAAGTAAACTATTATTACACATTCTCACCGCAGCAAAATGTGCAATTGCAGGGGCCTGGTGAAAGACCCAACCCCCCTCAAGGAGAGTATCATATCATAAGAGTAAATGAGGTCCAATTGATGGAAAGATTAACAGCCTATGTAAGGCATAATACAAGAACATTTTATAAGGTATGGCTGCCCTAGTAATCATTGGGGAATCTGTAAAAAAAATTGAATTTATGTGGGTAGTGTTATATCCTTTTTATATCCTTTTTCAGACAATTGATTGTGGTGTGTTTTTGCCGTAACCGATTGTTAACCGTATCATAATATTTTCCAATGTGGTACTCCCCCCCCCCCCCCCACCCCACCCCTTTGGGCAGCGCGACAAACTCATGAGTCTTCCTCACTCAAAATCTTACATACGTTTCAATTAGGTTAAAGAGTATGGAGTATGGACCTTAGGGATTCCATCTTGAAGGAACTGAGCTTTCAACTGGCTGACACATTTTAAATCTAGCATGGACAAAAGCCACCTGAGGCCCTGGGAACCATAAAAAGATTGGAAAATATTTATTTCCCTGTCCTGAGGAACCATCTGAAGAACTCATTGCAGGCACATGTTGTGAGCTGCATTTACTAAGGTTTGATTTTGTTCCTGCAATTTGGGCAATGTTGAAGTGAGAAAACGGTTCCTTTGAAGAACTTTGTTTAATTTTAAGGCATAGCCATTTTTGACGATCTGCAATACCCATGCATCTGTCCTGATATAGGCCCACTGAACTCTGAAGATTGATAGTCCCCACTGGAGAAGATTTCAGGGACAGAACCTGCTGATTTTTAGAAAGTGGGATTTATAGGAAAGGATCGTCTGGAGCCGGGCTTGTTCCTTCGCCCAGTATGAAATGATTGAGCAGGCTGACAACTACTGGGATATGTTCTTCCAGGTCTCTAAGCTCTGGCGTCCCAAAAGGACTTTTGAAGCTTCTTCACCTCGTTTTGAGTTTAAAAAAAATAAAAAATAAAAAAAAACACTCTTCCCTGAAGGTTTTGCTAATATAGCTATCCAGTATCTCTACGAATAAAGTATCACCTGAAAAGGGGAGTGAAAGTTGCTTGTTTATAGAACAGGAATCAGCAGTCCAGTATAAACGCCAGAAACATCTTCTGGCCAAAACTGCTGGAGTCGAGGACCTGGCTATATGTTTGATGGCGTTTAATGGAGGCAATCTTGCATAAAATCCACGGCTTCGTTTACAGGAATACAATCCTTCCAGATTATTTGCCTATTCACATAACATTGTCTGTCTATTTGGACCTTCCATCATTTCATGGTACTGGTCTTGAATTCCATGGGGACCAAGGGCTTAAAAGCTGTGCAAATCGTGGAATACTGTTTCTTGAAAGAAGCCTCTATTTATCCATCTATGGGACTCTGAAAGGACCCATGTTCCAGGGGAAAAGTGGTTCGCTTTGTGATAATGGCCACAGCTGAATTCACCTTGGGAGAACTAGTATCCTGATATATTTTCTCAAAAAGGTTTGTGATTTATTGTCAGTCTAAAGCCACTAATTACCCATGATATCCTTGATGTTGCCTTTTTCGGAAGGCCCAAAATAAAACAAAAAAAAAAATGTAATCAACAGTGTTAAGATATTACTTGGCATCTTCAATGTCCATAGCTTCTCTCAAACCTTTGATGAGTTTGTCTACAACTTCCACATTTACATTTTCAGGTATTTCTATGACTTCTTCCTCTGATGAAGATTCTTGTCAGAGTAAAAGCTGTTCCGAATATTAGAATCCGCACAGGGAGACTTATCTTTTGTGAGCCATGGTATTGGCTTCCAATCTGGCAACCTCAAAAGTCTCTAAGGCCCGGGCCATAGAGGGGTGAGGAGAGCGGATGCGCGCTAACGCTGAGGCTCGCCTGCTTCAGTCAGCGCGATTCCACGGACTTGCAGGCGAGCCAGCGTGCACGAAGGGAGCCGGGGGGAGGTGGTTGGAGGCGGGGCAGTGACGTCGCTGGGCCAATCGCCCGCGACGCACTGACGTCAATGTCACGGCGCCGTGACGTTGACGCTGCTTAAGGCTGATTGGATGTTTTCAACCGACAGCGCGCTGAAAAACAGCTTGGCGCTCGGCTGAAAACTCCAAAGCCTCCGCACGCCTGCGGACGCTCGCGTGAGCCCCCTCTCAAGGCATCCTCTTTGATGATGCAGGGGTTCAGCGCGGAGCGTCCGCACGCCTCAGCGCTGCTTGTCCTTCTATGGACGCAGCCTAAGACTGAGGCTCTAAGTAAAGAGAAACTCATTCCTTTGATGGGGGCTTTCTCTTCTGAAATTGTCTTAATACAGGCAGAGAAAAGCTTTTTTAGCATAGTAAGAAGGTACTTTTGTTCTACAGAAGGCACATATAGCAAAATGTAAACAAAAAACAGCGCAAAACGCAAATAGTGAAGTAAATTTAAATATTATTCCATAAAAAGTAGGGATAAATATTCTGCGTACATCAAAAAGCTAGAACATAAGCATTGAGTGTGCACAGCACACAAGTTACCAATCGACAGGTAGGGGTTCAGGAGTCAGGAACTGGTCTCTCTGGCGGGCATCTCAGGTTGTAACTGTAGGATTCCTCCTTTATAAGAGTAACCGGGAATGGTAATGCCGCCTCTGTAGAAACCCTCCCTTTGGTCGGATGGTATCAGGAGTGTCCAAAGTTCTTTAAATAGTTTTACCACGGCAGCGGTCCCCAGATTGAGCAGTGAGGGGGACTCCAACCATACAGAGTGTGCTCAGAAACTGGCACAGCAACAGCCGGGAGCGGTCACTCACACAACAGTGGCTCTGGTTAGAGATGCCGTCGCTCCGTCATAGTGCGCCGTAAGATGACGTCACAATCGCGATTTTAATCAACCAAGGCACAGGGATGAAAATAGTCTCGAAAATGCCAAAATGCAATAAGATTTAGCAGCAAAAAACTACTACACATAGGTATAAATTAGATCTCAATGCTTATGTTCTAGCTTTTTGATGTACGCAGAATATTTATCCTTACTTTTTATGCAATAATATTTTAATTTACTTCACTATTTGTATTTTGCGCTGTTTTTTGTTTCCATTTCTCCAGTGTTTAGGGGGGTGCCGAGCCACCCCCCTATATACAGCTGCAGACGCCATAAGTAACCACTCGTCACGGTTATGTACAATTTGTATTTATCACACTGTGGTATTATGTGGTTTTAACTATTTAGTTTAATTAGAAGGGTTTATTGTAGTATTCACTTGCCTTTAATCACTGTTATCACTATTAGTGGTTATTTAGTTGCGCGCTTTAAATTCTTTTCACATATAGCAAAACAATGCTTGAATATGGTTGCCGCAATTCTTGGTTTAGTAGTCACCTTTTGAGGTGGCTGTGACTCCACCCTATGCTCAGGAGAAGAATTGGGAACTGGAACAATAAAGGTTAGGAAGCAGTATCAAGAAGTAACTAGCTATCTAACCAAGATCCAAAGGAAAACATGCGTTATTCATATGCGCCTCCCATGAGTACTGTAGGGGACCGGTTTGGTGCCAAAATGAGGAGGTTAGAAAGATATGGTAATTTAGCACCAAAAATGTCCCTTCCGGTTGAACTGGAAATGCATTCGCTGGTGTCGAGCGGCCCAAGCACTGTCCGAGAACCGTCTCCAGAGGCCAAAAATATGTATTAGGGCATGTATATGCACCATAGCGGAGACACCAACCTCCAGAAATGCATCAGACTTCGACCAGAGGATGTTGCTGGTATACACTCCACAGCCGACTGACCAGACCACAGACGCTGCCTCAGACCTCGACCAGAGGATTTGCCGGAATACGCACCGAAGCGGAGTGATCAGACCTCAATCAGATCATGTTGCCGGGTAAGTGCCGAAGCGGAGCACCCAGATGAAGCTGTGTGGTGTCTGGTAAGTTTGCACTATCTTCCTGTTTTCTCGTGTGTGAGAGAAATGTCCACACACGCAAGAAGGAAAACCATGACTGGGGATTTTAGGAGGAAGGAGCCCTTTTAAACGGCTTTGGCAATGGCAGACCTTCCATGCTGGTGATGGGGCATAAACGTAATTGTGTTTACGGTGAATAAATATATATATATATATATATACACATATATATATACACATATATATATACACACACACATACATACCACATATACACATATAGATACAAACCACAAACATACATATAAACAGGGACCGCATACACACCTAATAATAAATGGGTATTAACAAGACCTAATAGATAATATTCTAAATAGAAATATAGGTTGATACACACACACATACATATATATATATATATATATATATATATATATATATATATATATATATATACACATGCACACACATTTAGACATTGTTCTGTGTGTTAATGTCTATACAGTCCTGCTAACTGCCACATTCATTTAATGAATTCCCAACATTCATTTTACAATTATGTATGAAGACCCAACAAGACCAGTATATCATATACTTGGTGGGATATTTGCAGGTCGGGTTTAGAGTGTACATTTTCAAAACTATGAAATGTGATTCTAAACATAATATTGATAAGATATGGAAATTCATTTCCATATAGCTCTGAAACCTTTAAAACTAAAAAAGAACACAGTATAGATAGCCTTTCATGATCTATATTCATACTCTGATCACTAAATATTAGGATATTATAAAAGTATATTCTCTACTATTAATTTGCTATAGCAGATCTGATTAAAATGGAGAGTGCTCGCCCAGTGTTATGTATTATTCCAGGAGAATGCACTAAACTGAATTTCTAGCTCCAGAAGATGGGGGGTTTTCTAGCCAACCGCATAAGAATTGACGATTAGCCCGACAATAATGGCACCATCATGTTGGTGTTTGGAAATGCAGTGTTACTAAGCTACCTCAGTGTAATCGTGTGAATATAGTCTAGTACAAGTTTTCAAAGTCACAATTTTCCATAAAAGTAATGGACTACTAAGAATCAAAATGCATTGGGTTTAAAGTTAAATAAGAACTGGATTAAAAAAATGACATGCAGTCAGGTTGGGAATACCGAGGCATTCCAATGATTTTTCCATTCACAAAGGGGCAGGTCGACAGAGCTGTGTTAATTCAGGGCAAATAATGTGATGTTACCTAAATAGGTTACAGTCCTTATTTTTCCTACGTTTAAAGATTATTGACAGAGCTAATTGTATGCCTGTCAGCTCATTAAAATAGGCTTAACACCATGTTAAATTAGCACTGCCTTGCTTTAGCTTAACATGACTCGCATTACGTCTGTATTACTGTATCTAAAGGTGGCAATAGCGCCATTGAGACCCTCAAATATGAGTTTTGTTGGAGAAGACGGAGGAAGAGAAAGAAAGGGTGGGATAGCAGGAGAGAAAGAGGGAGAGAGAGGAAGAGATGGGGGGGAGAGAAAGGACGGGAGTGAGGGGGCAAACTACAAATCCCCTAATGTAGAGGTCCCCAATGCTGTGCCCCACGGGCACCATCAAGCTTTTTGTGGGTGCCCGTGACCGATTGGCCAACCAGTTGATAATACCGCGCAGATCAACGAGCTACTGGTAGCTCGCCATCTGCAAATGAGCAGCTTGCCGCAGAGCCGCCAACAGCTGCTACGTGCCCGTCTCTCGTGCCGGAAGTCGGACCCAATTCCCACATTAGCAAGTTGGACCGGCGCGGAACTGGAAGCCTCCCCCCAAAGTAGGCATATTTTGTGCACATGTGACCGTGTTAATTGTTTGGTGTCTGCCACTCTCTCCTGATCACTAAAGTGTGACCTTGGGCACAAAAAGGTTTGGGGAACCCTGCTCCAATGTAATTAAAAATCATGTATAAAATATTTTTATTTGACAATATGCCACACAGATAAATTTAATTTAGTGTAAATAAAGATCTTAATATTCTCTGGACATGCAAAGTATTTTTACTTCTTAATTACTAAAATCGATATGGCCTGAAAAGGATATTTATTTCAGACTCAATAGAATAGGACCAGTTCAAAATTCAAATTATATACATTCATATGGTTTAAATATTGTTACAGATTAATGTATTTTTCTTAATTATTTTAAATAAATCTGTATGATCAATTTTCCTACATTCATAAATGTTTCTATATGCACTATAAATAACAAAAGCATACTGAGAAAATGAAAAACAATGTTACCTACTTTCTTGCTCATTTCAAAATATCTATCTTCAAATTCTTCAGTTTTTGCTTTATCTATACAGACATCTGTAAGATAAACGAAGAGCACAGAATGCTGGTAAATAACTGTACAGCAGGTTTCTACTTGGAATTTCTAGATCAAGAATATGCTTAATTTACTTACCAAGGATGTAACTAAAATCTACATCCAATCTTTTTCTATAGGTGAAATCAGGGTCAATACCATTTCGATGCAAAACTATCTGGGACACACACTCTTCGATTATTTTGAAATACTGTGGTCTAGAAAAAAGAAAAAGATTAGTAACAGCAGTGTTTGGAGGAAGAAAACTATGGTGTTATGTTAAATAGACACAATTAAGACTTGTGACAATACTTAGGATCACTGAGTAATGTTGGTCTAGGAAAAATGTCTATTCAAATAGAATGAGAAAAAAAACCTCAACCCGTTTTTCATTCCTAAAAAAAGACTACTTTAATAATATTTATTCATTTCAGCAGGAACATCACAATCTTATTTAAATATTTATAAATTACTCCAACCAATGTGTAATATATATAGGGAACCATGTTTAAAATGGTTTTTGAAGCAAAAAGTGGCACTGCGTGCTCATTTGCATGTCATTTCACAGAATCCCTTGCTGCAGTGGAAGTGCTGTATGCTGGGTGATAATGGTGAAAGGTGGGGTTGCAGACCTGCCTAAGACATGCAGATGAGCTTACAGTTGTATTTGCATATTTGCTTTCCTGTGGAGGGTTTTTGTCACTTTTTTTACTCACCATAACTTAACTCAGTATTATGGTATACCCTATCCCATAGCTTCTTTGCATACCCAGTTAATCAACCCCACACTGATGAGACCCATTAAGGTCGAAACGATGAGACCCATTAAGGTCGAAACAGCAGTGTGGGTAATGCTCCTCTCGGCCTGCACAGCTATGACCAAATGCAGTACCATCCTATCTGGGGCTTCAGTAGGAAAGGTCTGTGGCAAGCATTTGGCCCTCTAGCTCGTTGAGAGGTGGTGTCCAGGCCCCGGACCACAGCACCCCTGAGCCTTCGGGCTAAGGGGGGATGGCATTCGAACAACCAGCCCTTCGGAGCTGGGGTGCACCCGCACAACCCTCGAAAGAGGGGAGATGACGCGAACTCCCTTGCAGGCCTTGGGCCAGAGGGAGGAAGAGACGGATGTCCTGAATCCTAACAGAGGAAGGCATCAATGTCCCTGGAGACCTAGGCTTTCGGGCTGAAATCTTCAGGGAACCCTTTCCGAGGGCGGCTCTGACTTCGGTTGGACAGTCCAAGGGCATGCACCTGAACCAATGAAGTGGATTGGGATCTGATGAACGAGAGGGGAGGGTACCCCCCAACCCTCTCGGGAGGGTGGAAAAAAAAAACCTGTCTGTGGGTGGTTTTCTGGGTATGCACCTTAACCCTGGCTGTGCTCAAAGCTGTGACCATGCAGCAAGCTTAAGCCTATAGGGAACCATGTTTAAAATGGTTTTTTAAGCAAAAAGTGGCACTGCGTGCTCATTTGCATTTCATTTCCCAGAATCCCTTGCTGCAGTGGAAGTGCTGTATGCTGGGTGATAATGGTGAAAGGTGGGGTTGCAGACCTGCCTAAGACATGCAGATGAGCATACAGTTGTATTTGTGTATATATATATATATATATATATATATATATACACAATAAATATATATACACAATTTATATTTATTTACAGCTGTTGACTTACCTCCATTTCCCAGCTTTAATTGCCCCCCCCTTTTTTTTATGGAGGTGGGAGAGGCGTATTGAAACTGTATCTTGCAGGGACTACGAGATGTACACTATTGTGGATTCTTAAACCAGATTAATTTGAACTCAAATGAAGCTGGAAGTAGCTACAACCGGACACTAAAAAAAGTTATGGCGAGTAAACTTTTTTTAGTGTCTGGATGAAGTGACTTCCAGCTTCACATTACAAAGCCAGTATAAACACTAATACAGCTGATGACGCACAAAGTCGAAACAGCTGTCTGTGAGTAGGTGCACTTTTTAAACCCAGACACTGCTGAAAAAGCTATGTAATACGTCAGGAACTACCTTGTAGTGGTCCATGTTAAAAGGAAAAGAAGCAAAAGGTGATACTTTGTGCTCATTTCAATGTCATTACCAGACTACCTGGCTGCAGAGGAAGCATTGGCTTGCTATGAGAGAATGGCAAAAGGCAGGGTTGCAGACCTGTCTGATACTAGTGAATATATTAACAAGTGGTACATTATTTTGGGAAATCACTTTTTGTATGACTTGGATGTGGTCCATGGTGTTGTATCCACTGTGAAATGCTGCTGGTTCCCTAAAACCTTGTAAGTTCTTGGAAGTAGACTGATTGGTCTGCAGTTCTTGAGGAGGTAGAGTATTTGTCTCCTTTCTTGTGGCTAAGGAAAACTATGGGATTGCTCCATTGTTTTTGAATTTTCCTGTTCTTCAAGCAGAATGTAAATAGTTTCAAAATGATTTTTCCTATTTCTTGCCCAGCTTCTTTCAAGATTTCAGTTGTAAATCCATCATCCCCAGGAGCCTTCCCATTCTTCATGGATTTTACTGCTTTTGCCATTTTTTCTTTAAGCATGTGCATCATTGCTGGTTTCTTCTCGCTTGTCCTCTGCTGAATTATGCCTTTTGTTATCTGCAGTATGTGCTGGTTCAATGTCATGTAGAATACCTCAATTCTCTTTATTTTAAGTGCACAGTCTCCTATTGTTGATCTGTAATCTTATTATAGTGCAGTGATTTGCTTCTTCCCAATCATAAATCGCTGCTTTGTCGTCTTTAAACTTGTGGATTGTCTTGCACAGCTCTGTATTGTTAATTCTTATCCTTGCGTCTTGGGAATGCTTGGGATTGATTCATTTCTTATCTTGTCCTCAGTAATTGCTTTCGCTCATCAGATATTTTCAACTACAATCTTCAAAAGTTCTTCATAATTGTTTGTTAAAAGTGCATTTCAAGCAAGCTGAAGCGATTTTTCAGTTCCGGTTGAAATACTCTGTTATTCTTAAGGTTATTGATGTTGACAGTTTTTGTCTTGTTTTCTTCTTTCCAAATTTGCATTCAGATGTAATTTGCAGCAAACTAATCGATGATCACTCATTGTGTTAAAACAGTTAAGGACTGAGCAGTCAACCACGTGTTTATTGTTAGCTAGGATATAGTACATTTCATTCTTAATTCCACTGGGTTAATTTCATGTCCATGTTAAATTCAACCAATCTGTCTCCACATTCCTTCCTCTTACCATAACCATACTTACCAACTGATGCCAAGTCTTTCTGCTGGATACCAATCTTTGCATAAAAAATTGTTGTTAAATTAGTTGATTTTATGGTAGAAGTCTTCCATTTCATTGCCTGTGTGACTTTATGTTGGGGCATACATTCTTAAACTAACCCAAGTGTATCTCTGGCAACTGAATGACGATTCTTGCTGCTCATTCTGATGAGCTTCCATACTCCCCTATGGTGTTTCGTCATGACATGTAAACCATTAAGCCTAATCCATGGATTCTTCCATTTTCTGCACCTCTGTAATAGAATAGGTGTCCGCTTTTCAGTTAAATTAAGTCTTTATCTTTTATTCTTACTTCACTAATGCCAACAATGTCCAATTTCATCTTTTCAAGTTCACCTTTCAGTTCATGCAGTGCTGCTTCACTGGACAGTACAGCAGGTGTAGGTAGCCAGATTTTGTTTTGAATGATCGCTTCTGTTTAACCTCCGTGGATTCTTAGCATCGTTTGACTTAATAATGCCTGAATGTTCTCGGTACAAAGAGAATCCAGCCTCTGGAAATTGGGGGATTTTGGTGTGTTTCATACAGTATGTAACCCCTGTTATCTCTAGCCCCTCAGACTGATAGTGGGGGCCTGAATCCTCTATTTCTGATATGCCAAACGTTGCTTTGGGTCTAACAAGAGGAAACTGCAAATAAACAAATAAAGCGCAACAAATAAGTGAAATAAAATAATTATTTCAAAATGCTGCCTGAACACCAGCGGTCTCCCAAACCGCCAAAAAACACCAATCCAAATCAACAAGTGTTCCTGGCGCAGATTGAAATGTGCAATACAAAGTGCCAATTTCCCTAGTGATTAACTAAACACTGATACCACACAGTACTGGTCTCCCATAGACCATAGAATCTTCTGGTGTAGGGACTCCTTCCAGACCTCATATGCAGAAGGAAACACAAATGCAAGGTCAATAGTGCATTAACACTTTACTTGAATCACATACAACACAGAGGGGGGAGGGAAACACTCACACTCTACCCGCTGGTTAAAAGCATTAAGTGATGGGCGCTCTTCAGCCACTCTCCCAGATCAGCTGGTTGACTTTTGCACGCTCTACCCGGTCTATGGTCTATGAGAGCAGTACTGTGTGGTATCAGTGTTTAGTTCATCACTGGGGATATTGCCACTTTGTATTGCACATTTCAATCTGCGCCAGGAACACGTGTTGGTTTGAAGAGGAAACTACAACAGTGTTTTTAATATAACAGGTTTTATACACCAATTAAAGGTACTATAGAATCCTTGCGACCTTTGAAGGATAAGGCTAAGGCCCCGGTCACGGCGCTGTAACGCGCGCCCGCGCTTTTGGCTGCGCGTTGCGGCGATTCCCCGGTCTGCAGCTCACTGCAGGAGCAGAGACCGGGGGGGCGTGGCGGAGGAGTAACGGGGGCGCGGCCATGACGTCACCCGGCAGGTTCGCCCTCATTGGCTGAACCGCCGGGGGGGCGTGTCTAGCCGCTCGACGCGAGTTCCTGCTCTCAATTCTATTGAGAGCAGGAGTAGCTCTCGCGCGAGCGCTGCGGCCCCCCCTCGCAGCGGGCCCGGCGCCATTGCGGGGAGGGCTCTCGTGAGCGCAGCGTCCGCCACAGCGGACGCTGTAGCAGGCAGCGGGGGGCAAAGCCTAATCCCATGCATATTATAATACATCAACACAACATTCATTATAAACACTGATCGGGTGTATGTCAGTGTCTTGAGGATGCGGCCACCAAATGCTGGGTATTGAGCGCCTAAGTGATGGTGCTGGCAGACCGCTGGAGCTCTTTAATGCAAAGTGTAGCAGGCCTCTACTCATCAAAATAATTTGGTACAACTTTTAGATGCATCTGTTGAGTCCCCTCTGACTGTGCTCGCTCCTCCGTAAGGCTTCCCAGTTATGTGCTGGGCCTCCCTACACAAAGTACTACACTCCCACCAGTCAACTTTCGCTATATCTCTCAGAGGGACATAGACCCCGGGTCACACTATCAAGTCTTCAGTTCTCCAGGCTCTTGCAGGCTCCCCTCTTGTAAGTCCCACCTCTTTCACAGTCTTGGTTATTGGCTGATCCTATGTCCATCATGTCACATGTCTAAAGCACACTGGAGGGGAACCAGGAAAGAGGCAGAGTTGATTGTGTTGCTTCCATCACACCGGGGGTTACACATATTTGGGG
Source organism: Ascaphus truei (assembly GCF_040206685.1). Lineage (NCBI taxonomy): Eukaryota > Metazoa > Chordata > Amphibia > Anura > Ascaphidae > Ascaphus > Ascaphus truei. The sequence continues at coordinate 302,392,022 of NC_134485.1, read as the reverse complement.
GTTGAGGCCTTAATTGCATGCTGGCAACTGCCTTTCCCACTTTAGCCGGGTATATTTTTCAAGCTTTCATAGTATTGTTAAACCTACCAGCACGAGTCACTATACATCTTCCTGAACACCTGTTGCAACCTGCCAGCCACTTTGAGGCAGTGGGAATGTAAGGGAAGGAGATATATAGATACATAGATATATAATAAGGGCACTTCTAACTCTGAAAGAAGGAAACGGTTGGGGTGCAACTTCGTTTGGTGAATACAAAACTCGTGTGTATATACATATAAATATAAAAGGCCCCAGAGCAAGCCGCAACGTTGGACTACAATACATCTTTTTTTTGGTGAATGACTGTCCTCTGGATAAAAGCTGCAGGCACATTCCTTCATGCAAAACAGTGAAATATATTACATTGTAATGATGTAAGCATATTTAATTTGCACTTTCTTTTGCCTTGGGACCGAAACGTCAGGCTTATGTTTGTTCTATAGACATAATAAATTACGCTTTGTTTGCTTCTATTGTCTTGAGTTGCTATTCCAGATCACCACTGTGGTCCATATTGACTTGCATCTAACTCCTTTTACCGGGCACAACAAATACCTTCTAATAGATACTTCCCTTGCGTCACTTATGATTGATTTGCAGATGGCATTGTTACTTTTGCTAAAGGTCCAGAAAATCTCCAGCAAAAAATATGAGAATTAGAATAAAGTTGTACTCCATATGAACCAGGGGAGGATGGGGGGGGGGGTAAGGAGGGGTAAGGGAAGGACGGGAAAGGGGGAGAGAGACACCACATTGCGAAGATAATTCAGAAGTTTCAGACAGCACAAAATAGTTCCCATCCACTTCACTGACCACAAATTGAAATGTAGAAATTACACAGGAAACGTAAAATGTATGACTTTCAATAATCAGACTAATACTGCACCGAGCAATCCATTTAAACTCAAAATTAAATTTGACCCTATCAATATCAGCCCATCAATTTCTACATTCGAAAGATTTATCACACATGATATTAGATCTCTGTATAACAACCCCTCCCCCCAACATGCAAGCAAACCTCAATGCAGCAGAGAGGAATGCTATTAAAATGCTTACTGACAATAAGTACATAATTATTCGACCGGCAGACAAAGGGGGAGCTGTAGTTGTTTTTAACTATTGCAATTATAAACAGTTCATAGAACTCAACCGTGTTAACTACAAAGCGTTAACCTGTAATCGAACTATTAATTATGAAATTGACACTATCCTAAATATGGGCTTACAAATAAAGTTGATTGATTAAATTACGCATATATTTCTGTTGCAGGAATATCCCATTAAACCAATCATCTATACCCTTCCCAAAATGTGTGGGACCCACAGGTGGGCCCATCATATCTGCCAGGTGTTTCCTCGGTTAACCCATCTCACAATTCATTCATTTTTACCTTCAGCCATGTAATACTTCTCTTCACAGCTCTCTCTAAGATTCTTTTACCATACCGTAGGTTCACGCTTAGTCACAACGTGCAATACCGCACGATGCTGGTGTAGAAGCTGTAAATGAACTTATTACAAACACTAACTACAATGGCCCACCGTTGATTACTTTATGCTTCTCATCTGCATTATTCTGCACAATAACTACTTTAAACTAGAATCAGACCTTTTCTTGCAAATATCAGGAACCGCAAGTGGCTCTAATATGGCGCCAAAATCTGCCAATGCATATATGCACAATATGAACAGACATACATTCTAAGGGACGCTGTATTTTCCAAATACATACAAGACAACCTCTTCTTTGTCTGGCCAGGTCCAAGGGAACTTCTTAAAACATTTCTGATTATGTTTAATGCCCTACCACTACCCACTAGGCTCACTATGATATGTGACACCATGACCATTCACTGGATCTACATGTATCTGATAGATGGTCAACTCTCAACCTCCCTGTTTATCAAACCCACTTGCAGGAACACTCTTCTGCACACTTGCAGCTACCACCCTCTACCTCTTAAACAAGGACTACCTTTCTCTCAACTCAGAGTTGCAAGAATGTCAGAAAACTTGAGATTAGATTTTCACAATTCAATGGTATGGGTGGACAGATTCATGGAAAGGGGTTACAACCCCTGCAAGATTAAGAAGTGTGTCAAAAGGCACAAATACCTGCAATAGTCCAATTACTGGGGAAACGTTCTCCTATCCACACACTGGCAAAACCTATAGGATTCAACACAAGATTGCATGTTCAACCACACATGTGGTATACCTAATCAAATGTCCCTATGGACTAGACTATGGCAGAAAGACACAAAGGCAATTCAAAGAATGAGTGGCTGATCAAGCATTAGGTCAGCACTACAAACTGATTAGTCTAATAAACCTGTGGCAAAACAATTTCTAGCAGCGGGTTACCAGTTGGTTGCATTCAGTTGTATACCATATGATCTGGTTACTAAGCCACACCGTAGTGGTAACCATGGACACTACTTCTAAGCAGAGAATGTAAGTGCATCCACAAACTTAATACTGTACAATCCAAGGGGCTTAATGTCAATTTGGCTTTAGCCTGCTTACTTGACCCACATAAAATGTACTATAACATGATCTCTATGATTGATCTGGAACCAGCCTCCCGATATCTGCACAGTACATTCTGCACCCTACTAATGTATGCCTACATACGGATTATACGCCAAGTGAAAGG